>NC_136266.1:187660070-187863294 GCF_964187855.1 Myxine glutinosa
CCAAGATGGTGGCCGAATCACGTGACCTATGACGTCATCATTAACATATTTCATTCTCCATGGAGTGTTCTTTACAATGAGCCATGTCTCAATTTTTTCTGTTCAGCACTTTTGGAGATATAGTGGTGCAAAGTTTTGCCGTTTTTCCAAGATGGCGGCCGACCACGTGACTGATGACGTCATCATTAAGATATTTTATTCCCCATGGAGAGTTCTTTACAATGAGCCATGTCTAAATTTTTTCTGTTCAGTACTTTTGGAGATATAGCGGTGCAATTTTTTTGCCGTTTTTCCAAGATGGCGGCCGAATCACGTGACCTATGACGTCATCATTAACATATTTCATTCCCCATGGAGAGTTCTTTACAATGAGCCATGTCTCAATTTTTTCTGTTCAGTACTTTTGGAGATATGGAGGTGCAAATTTTTTCGGTTTTTCCAAGATGGCGGCCGAACCACGTGACTGATGACGTCATCATTAACATGTTTTATTCCCCATGGAGAGTTCTTCACAATGAGCCATGTCTCAATTTTTTCTGTTCAGCACTTTGAGATATCGAGGTGCAAATTTTTTCGGTTTTTCCAAGATGGCGGCCGAACCACGTGACCGATGACGTCATCATTTGGGCACAGTATATTAGAGGGCAAGACCAATATGTGTGCCAAGTTTGGCGATTCTACGTGCAACGGTGTAGACGCAGTGCTGCAAACAGACAAACAGACAAACAGACAAACAGACAAACAGACAAACAAACGAACAGATCAACATACTTGCCGGAATCTTTTCCGGCAAGTAACAAACAGACAAATGAAAAATCGGTCAGAGACCGAGGACTTGCCGGAATGTACTTTTTTATCCGCCATTTAGGACAAATATGGCGGCCGAACCACGTGACCGATGACGTCATCATTAACATATTTTATTCCCCATGGAGAGTTCTTTACAATGAGCCATGCCTCAATTTTTTCTATTCAGGACTTTTGGAGATGTGGAGGTGCAGAGTTTTTCGGTTTTTCCAAGATGGCGGCCGAACCACGTGACTGATGACGTCATCATTAACATATTTTATTCCCCATGGAGAGTTCTTTACAATGAGCCATGTCTCAATTTTTTCTGTTCAGCACTTTTGGAGATATAGTGGTGCAAAGTTTTGCCGTTTTTCCAAGATGGCGGCCGACCACGTGACATATGACATCATCATTAACATATTTTATTCCCCATGGAGAGTTCTTTACAATGAGCCATGTCTCAATTTTTTCTGTTCAGGACTTTTGGAGATTTAGTGGTGCAAAGTTTTGCCGTTTTTCCAAGATGGCGGCCGACCACGTGACTGATGACGTCATCATTAACATATTTTATTCCCCATGGAGAGTTCTTTACAATGAGCCATGTCTCAATTTTTTCTGTTCAGCACTTTTGGAGATATAGTGGTGCAAAGTTTTGCCGTTTTTCCAAAATGGCGGCCGACCACGTGACATATGACATCATCATTAACATATTTTATTCCCCATGGAGAGTTCTTTACAATGAGCCATGTCTCAATTTTTTCTGTTCAGCACTTTTGGAGATATAGTGGTGCAAAGTTTTGCTGTTTTTCCAAGATGGCGGCCGACCACGTGACTGATGACGTCATCATTAACATATTTTATTCCCCATGGAGAGTTCTTTACAATGAGCCATGTCTCAATTTTTTCTGTTCAGTACTTTCGGAGATATAGAGGTGCAAAGTTTTTCGGTTTTTCCAAGATGGCGGCCGAACCACGTCACCGATGACGTCATCAATTGGGCACAGTCTATTCCAGGGCAAGACCAATATGTGTGCAAAGTTTGGCGATTCTACGTGCAACGGTGTAGACGCAGTGCTGCAAACAGACAGACAAACAGACAAACAGACAAACAGAAAATTTTTCCGGCAAGTAACAAACGAACAGCTCAACATACTTGCCGGAATCTTTTCCGGCAAGTAATGAAAAATCGGTCAGAGACCGAGGACTTGCCGGAATGTACTTTTTTATCGGCCATTTAGGACAAATATGGCGGCCGAAACACGTGACCGATGATGTCATCATTAACATATTTTATTCCCCATGGAGAGTTCTTTACAACGAGCCATGTCTCAATTTTTTCTATTCAGCACTTTCAGATATGGAGGTGCAATTTTTTCCCAAGATGGCGGCCGAACCACGTGACATATGACGTCATCATTAACATATTTTATTCCCCATGGAGAGTTCTTTACAACGAGCCATGTCTCAATTTTTTCTGTTCAGCACTTTTGGAGATATAGTGGTGCAAAGTTTTGCCGTTTTTCCAAGATGGCGGCCGACCACGTGACATATGACGTCATCATTGTAGTGAAATCGTATCCGTACTGAACCCGGGTGGGGATGCTCGCTGCTCGCTGTCATTGTTGTCACCGCTAGGGGCGTGACTATAAGACCCGTTGCTGTGTCAGTGCTCCGAGACTTCTCCCTTGTGACATGTTACATCGGTAGCCTCGTTTATGGTACGCCTTTATAGAATAACTAGCTTGCTTGCATTGACTGATATGAATGGCTTTATGAGATGTCGCATCGTATGCTTATTGTGTATTTCTACTTACAGGAATGATGTGATGATCTAAATGCAATTAAACCAAACCGTTGGACTAAAGTTGTGTGGACCTGAATGGTTTTCCACAACACTTAATTGCATTTAAGATCTGCTGACATGGCTGGCAACAAGACGTTGACGGTGTCCATTTTCAGCGCCGACCCACAAGCCACGGACGGAGGCTTGCAACTCAAGCACTGGCTCCGACAACTGGAGCATCTCTTTGACGAGCCTGAGACCGCTCCGACGCCTGCCGCGAAGCTGGCGATATTACACTCAAAAATCGACTACCGGGTCTACCACGCGGTCGCTCAATGCACGACGTATGATCTTACCATCGCGGAGCTCAAGCGGCTTTACATAAAAGAAAAAAGCCCTGTGTATGCGCGTTATTTGCTGCAGACGCGACGGCAGCAGCCCAACGAGCCTATGGATCATTACGCCCAGGAGCTCCGGCAGCTCATGCTGGACAGCGTCAAGGAGCCACGGACTCCCGAGCAAGCTAAAGATGATCGACTTTTAGATGCCTTCATAGCAGGGGTCTCCTCCCAGGAACTACGTCTCAAACTCTTGGAGAAGACCGACCTGACCTTCGCTACGGCGGTTGAGCAAGCGACGGTGTATACCGAAGCGCGGATGCAATCGAACGCCTATGATCGCACGCGCCTTTTGGCGGGCACCTCACTACACGCCCGGCCGGAGAGTACCACTGACGAGGACGTGGATCCGCCTGCTGAACTCCGGGATGCTCCGGAGGATGACCCTACCCTGACAGCTGCCGTTACGACCAGCAGACCCAAGGCCTTGCGCGGGGCCGCATGTTTTTTTTGTGGAGGGCCTCGTCATGCCCGAGTCGTGTGTCCGGCACGTGACGCTATTTGCCATTTGTGCTCGCTAAAGGGACATTACGCGAAAGTGTGCAAGAAATCGGCACGCGGCTCGCGGCCCTTCGACTTGCGCAGCCGCGGCCGCGCGGGCGCAGCAACCTTGAACGGGCTCGTAGCAGAACCCACGAGCCCAGCACCTTACCCGACTTCGAAGGGGAGGGCCGCTCTCTGCGGCCCGCTGGGCGCTCAGACGACCTTGATTGGCGCCACCGGACAGCCACCACCGTCTCATTCTCCATCGGGGACAAAGGCCGCGTCCTTGGCCAAACCACGGGCCACACTTCACCAAGCCCCTCGTACTCCTCGAGTCGCCCACGAGCTAACGGCGGCCCCCGCCCCGTCAAAAGAGTTAAGGCAACTTTCGAATAATGTAAAAAGGCAATTTCGAATACTACGGAAGCCTCTTGTCAAAGCGACCAAAAATGTAAAAAGGCGATTTCGGATACTACGGAAGCCTTTATCTGCCAGGAGTGTCAAAAGGCAATGTCAAATACTACGGAGGCCTTTTCTCGTCGGATTTTGAATCGCGAAACACCGGAATGCTGGGGAAAGCCCTCTGATGACGATAATGGGATCCCCATGGCCAACACAGCCTCCGGCCACGCTCGCAAAACTGCTGCTGGTGTAGGATCCACCCGCGAGGCTGGACCGACCCATTCGGGGGGCTCAGTCCCGCTCCCAGCTGCCTCGTCTGGCCTGGCTCAAGCCCTTATTCCCCTTATGGTTGAGGGCCATTGTGTTCAGGCCTTGGTGGATACCGGATCTACGGATAGTTTTATCGACCAACGACTTGTGCTCAGGCATGGATGGCGGATCGGGCGGTCTACGAGACGGATCTTCATGGCTTCCCAGGGACTGCGGCTCAGCACGAAAGGGGAATGCCGATTGAAACTTGTGCTAAAGGGACGGGTTTTCCCTGATGTACACCTTATGGTTTTACCCGCATTATGTGCTGATATTCTGCTAGGACACGATTTTCTTAAGCTGCATGGACGTCTGGTAATGGAGTTCGGTGGGCCTGACACTCTTGTTGTGGGGCCGGACGACGCGCTAACGGTGTGCGCCCTAGCGCAAATGGACGTCCGGCCGCTTTCGCTGTTCCCCAATCTAACCTCCGACTGTACCCCCGTCGCAGTAAAATCGCGACGCTACTCTCGCGCGGACATGCAATTCATTGCGGACGAAACGGCTCAGCTCTTGAAGGACGGCATCATAGAACCTAGCAGGTCGCCGTGGCGCGCTCAGGTCTTAGTGGTGCGCAGCGTGGCCCATCGCAAACGCATGGTAATCGACTATTCCCAATCGATTAACCGCTTTACACGGCTGGATGCCTACCCCCTTCCGGGGATGGACGCGCTGGTGCAACAGGTATCCCAGTATTCGGTCTATTGTACTCTCGATCTCCGTAGTGCGTACCACCAGATCCCTATCTCTAGGGCGGATCGTATCTATACCGCTTTCGAGTCGGGGCAGCGGTTGTACCAATTTACTCGATTGCCCTTTGGGGTGACGAACGGGGTCGCTTGTTTCCAGAGGGCCATGGATGACCTCGTTGCGCGGGAGCACTTAACCGATGTTTTCGTCTACCTCGATAACCTTACGGTTTGTGGATATGACCAAGGGCACCATGACGCTAATCTGAAGCGCTTCCTTGAGGTCGCGCAACGGTATCACTTAACTATGAACGAGGATAAGTGCCGATACTCCCTACGCACCATAGATCTTCTGGGGTACACCGTGACCCATGGCTCTGTCTGTCCGGATAAGGAACGTCTGCGACCTTTGCTCGACATGGCCCCTCCCTGCGATCGGGCGTCCCTGAAACGCGCCCTTGGGCTGTTCGCCCATTACTCCAAATGGGTGCAAAATTTCTCCGCGAAACTTCGCCCCCCTTGTGGCCTGCGACACTTTTCCCCTGAGTTCGGCCGCATTGACGGCCTTTGAAGGTCTTAAGACCGACATCGCCCGAGCCGCCGTAGCGACCATCGACGAGAGCGGCTCGTTCGTCCTCGAAAGTGACGCCTCGGATCAGGCCATCGCGGCGACCCTCTCCCAAGGGGGACGTCCCGTGGCTTTCTTTTCACGGACTCTTACCTCCGCTGAGCGGAGGCACTCGTCCGTTGAAAAGGAAGCGTATGCGATCGTCGAGTCTATTCGGCGATGGCGCCCGTACCTACTCGGGCGGAGCTTCCAAATCATCACGGACCAGCAAAGCGTTGCGTTCATGTACGACACCTTACACGCCCAGCGCATTAAGAACGAGAAAATCACTCGCTGGCGTATCGAACTCGCCGACTTCTGTTACACCATCAAATATCGCCCAGGGAAGGATAACCAGGCCGCCGATGCCTTATCACGCCCGACTACATGTGCTGGTATCACCTCGTTGGAGGGCCTACGGGTGCTGCATGCTACTGCGGGCCATCCCGGCGTAACGCGTTTCGCTCATTTTGTGCGGTGTGGGAATCTCCCATACTCGATTGACGATATCCGCCGTATCTGTCGCGACTGCGCTATCTGCGCGGAAATCAAACCGCGTTTCTATAACCCTCCTATGGGGACTCTGGTGAAGGCTACACGCCCGTGGGAACGCTTGGCGATGGATTTCAAGGGCCCTTTGCCGGTGTCGAGCGGCTCTCGCTATCTGCTCACTATCGTTGATGAGTACTCACGATTCCCCTTTGCTTATATGTGCGCGGACATGACTGCTGCCACGGTGATGCGATGCTTACAGAACTTGTTCTCAATGTTCGGTTACCCGGCCTATGTCCATACCGACCGGGGTGCAGTCTTCTTGTCTCAGGAGGTGCGCGGCTATCTGCTCCAAAACAACATTGCGTCTAGTTACACCACGCCGTACAGACCCCAGGCTAATGGGCAGATCGAACGCTTCAACGGGATTATCTGGAGGGCCGTCATGCTCCATCTCCGGACCCACGGCCGGGGCCTCGATAAATGGGCTTGGTCGCTACCTGCGGCGTTGAACTCAATCCGGGCACTCCTGAGTACGGCAACTAACCAAACTCCCCACGAGCGACTTTTCCACCACCCCAGGAGCTCGGGGTGTATACGGTCTTTGCCCAGTTGGCTCGCTGGGCCCGGGCCGGCCTACCTTAAACGGGCGGTTCGCGCGAGCAAGTACGACCCCCTTGTGGACAAAGTGCAGATTCTCCAGGCTAATCCTGAGCATGCTCGTGTGATGACGTCTGATGGTCGTGAGACTACTGTCTCCGTTCGTCATCTTGCCCCTTGCGGGGTCGACGACCTTAGTAGGGAATCGGACGAACCGGTCGAACCCATCTATGAGACTATGGCCTCTCCCGACGCTCCCATCGCCGACAGTCCACCGACCCTCCCCCCGTCGAGACTGCCCGGGTCCGACGACTTGGCGTTACCCCCTTCATCACCCGACCCTGTTGACGCCTCTGACACCGGGGATACAGGGTTACGAGACGCCGTACCCGGGGAGTTTCGAACGCGTGCTGGCAGAGAAATTCGCCGCCCGGCCCGCTACGGTTGGGCCGACTGATACTCCGCGCCCTATTCATGCTGACGCTCACTCGCTTTTAGCCACGCGGCCGTATAATTCTGACGGGGGGGGTGAATGTAGTGAAATCGTATCCGTACTGAACCCGGGTGGGGATGCTCGCTGCTCGCTGTCATTGTTGTCACCGCTAGGGGCGTGACTATAAGACCCGTTGCTGTGTCAGTGCTCCGAGACTTCTCCCTTGTGACATGTTACATCGGTAGCCTCGTTTATGGTACGCCTTTATAGAATAACTAGCTTGCTTGCATTGACTGATATGAATGGCTTCATGAGATGTCGCATCGTATGCTTATTGTGTATTTCTACTTACAGGAATGATGTGATGATCTAAATGCAATTAAACCAAACCGTTGGACTAAAGTTGTGTGGACCTGAATGGTTTTCCACAACAATCATTAACATATTTTATTCCCCATGGAGTTCTTTACAATGAGCCATGTCTCAATTTTTTCTGTTCAGCACTTTTGGAGATATAGTAGTGCAAAGTTTTGCCGTTTTTCCAAGATGGCGGCCGACCACGTGACATCTGACGTCATCATTAACATATTTTATTCCCCATGGAGAGTTCTTTACAATGAGCCATGTCTCAATTTTTTCTGTTCAGTACTTTCGGAGATATAGAGGTGCAAAGTTTTTCGGTTTTTCCAAGATGGCGGCCGAACCACGTGACTGATGACGTCATCATTAACATGTTTTATTCCCCATGGAGAGTTCTTCACAATGAGCCATGTCTCAATTTTTTCTGTTCAGCACTTTGAGATATCGAGGTGCAAATTTTTTCGGTTTTTCCAAGATGGCGGCCGAACCACGTGACCGATGACGTCATCATTAACATATTTTATTCCCCATGGAGAGTTCTTTACAATGAGCCATGCCTCAATTTTTTCTATTCAGGACTTTTGGAGATGTGGAGGTGCAGAGTTTTTCGGTTTTTCCAAGATGGCGGCCGACCACGTGACATATGACATCATTAACATATTTTATTCCCCATGGAGAGTTCTTTACAATGAGCCATGTCTCAATTTTTTCTATTCAGCACTTTCAGAGATATGGAGGTGCTAGGTTTTTCGGTTTTTCCAAGATGGCAGCCGACCACGTGACTGATGACGTCATCATTAACATATGTTATTCCCCATGGAGAGTTCTTTACAATGAGCCATGTCTCAATTTTTTCTGTTCAGCACTTTTGGCGATATAGTGGTGCAAAATTTTGCCGTTTTTCCAAGATGGCGGCCGACCACGTGACATATGACGTCATCATTAACATATTTTATTCCCCATGGAGAGTTCTTTACAATGAGCCATGTCTCAATTTTTTCTGTTCAGCACTTTTGGAGATATCGTGGCGCAACGTTTTGCCGTTTTTCCAAGATGGCGACCGAACCACGTGACTGATGACGTCATCATTTACATATTTTATTCCGCATGGAGAGTTCTTTACAATGAGCCATGTCTCAATTTTTTCTGTTCAGTACTTTCGGAGATATAGAGGTGCAACGTTTTTCGGTTTTTCCAAGATGGCGGCCGAACCACGTCACCGATGACGTCATCAATTGGGTACAGTCTATTCCAGGGCAAGACCAATATGTGTGCAAAGTTTGGCGATTCTACGTGCAACGGTGTAGACGCAGTGCTGCAAACAGACAAACAGACAGACAGACAGACAGACAGACAGACAAACAAACGAACAGATCAACATACTTGCCGGAATCTTTTCCGGCAAGTAACGAACAGATCAACATACTTGCCGGAAAATTTTTCCGGCAAGTAACAAACAAACGAACAGATCAACATACTTGCCGGAAAATTTTTCCGGCAAGTAATGAAAAATCGGTCAGAGACCGAGGACTTGCCGGAATGTACTTTTTTATCGGCCATTTAGGACAAATAGGGCGGCCGAACCACGTGACCGATGACGTCATCATTAACATATTTTATTCCCCATGGAGAGTTCTTTACAATGAGCCATACCTCAATTTTTTCTATTCAGGACTTTTGGAGATGTGGAGGTGCAGAGTTTTTCGGTTTTTCCAAGATGGCGGCCGAACCACGTGACCGATGACATCATCATTAACATATTTTGTTCCCCATGGAGAGTTCTTTACAATGAGCCATGTCTCAATTTTTTCTATTCAGCACTTTCGGAGATATGGAGGTGCTAAGTTTTTCGGTTTTTCCAAGATGGCGGCCGACCACGTGACTGATGACGTCATCATTAACATATTTTATTCCCCATGGAGAGTTCTTTACAATGAGCCATGTCTCAATTTTTTCTGTTCAGCACTTTTGGAGATATAGTGGTGCAAATTTTTGCCGTTTTTCCAAGATGGCGGCCGACCACGTGACATATGACGTCATCATTAACATATTTTATTCCCCATGGAGAGTTCTTTACAATGAGCCATGTCTCAATTTTTTCTGTTCAGTACTTTCGGAGATATAGAGGTGCAAATTTATTCGGTTTTTCCAAGATGGCGGCCGACCACGTGACTGATGACGTCATCATTAACATATTTTATTCCACATGGAGAGTTCTTTACAATGAGCCATGTCTCAATTTTTTCTGTTCAGCACTTTTGGAGATATAGTGGTGCAAATTTTTGCCGTTTTTCCAAGATGGCGGCCGACCACGTGACATATGACGTCATCATTAACATATTTTATTCCCCATGGAGAGTTCTTTACAATGAGCCATGTCTCAATTTTTTCTGTTCAGTACTTTCGGAGATATAGAGGTGCAAATTTATTCGGTTTTTCCAAGATGGCGGCCGAACCACGTCACCGATGACGTCATCATTAACATATTTTATTCCCCATGGAGAGTTCTTTGCAATGAGCCATGTCTCAATTTTTTCTATTCAGCACTTTCGGAGATATGGAGGTGCAAAGTTTTTGGGGTTTTCCAAGATGGCGGCCGAACCACGTGACCGATGACGTCATCACTAACATTTTATTCCCCATGGAGAGTTCTTTACAATGAGCCATGTCTCAATTTTATCTGTTCAGCACTTTTGGAGATATAGTGGTGCAAAGTTTTGCCATTTTCCAAGATGGCGGCCGAACCACGTGACTGATGACGTCATCATTAACATATTTTATTCTCCATGGAGAGTTCTTCACAATGAGCCATGTCTGAATTTTTTCTGTTCAGCACTGAGATATTGAGGTGCAAAATTTTTCGGTTTTTCCAAGATGGCGGCCGAACCACGTGACCGATGACGTCATCATTTGGGCACAGTATATTAGAGCGCAAGACAAATACGTGTGCAAAGTTTGGTGATTCTACGTGCAACGGTGTAGACGTAGTGCTGCAAACAGACAAACAGACAAACAGATGAAAAATCGGTCAGAGACCGAGGACTTGCCGGAATGTACATTTTTATTGGCCATTGAGGACAAATATGGCGGCCGAACCACGTGACCGATGACATCATCATTAACATATTTTATTCCCCATGGAGAGTTCTTTACAATGAGGCATGTCTCAATTTTTTCTATTCAGCACTTTTGGACACATAGAGGTGCTAAGTTTTTCGGTTTTTCCAAGATGGCGGCCGAACCACGTGACACATGACGTCATCATTAACAAATTTTATTCCCCATGGAGAGTTCTTTACAATGAGCCATGTCTAAATTTTTTCTGTTCAGCACTTTTGGAGATATAGTGGTGCAAAGTTTTGCCGTTTTCCAAGATGGCGGCCGACCACGTGACATATGACATCAGCATTAACATATTTTATTCCCCATGGAGAGTTCTTTACAATGAGCCATGTCTCAATTTTTTCTGTTCAGCACTTTTGGAGATTTCGTGGTGCAAAGTTTTGCCGTTTTTCCAAGATGGCGGCCGACCACGTGACTGATGACGTCATCATTTACATATTTTATTCCCCATGGAGAGTTCTTTACAATGAGCCATGTCTCAATTTTTTCTGTTCAGCACTTTTGGAGATATGGTGGTGCAAAGTTTTGCCGTTTTTCCAAGATGGCGGCCGACCACGTGACATATGACGTCATCATTAACATATTTTATTCCCCATGGAGAGTTCTTTACAATGAGCCATGTCTCAATTTTTTCTGTTCAGCACTTTTGGAGATACAGTGGCACAACGTTTTGCCGTTTTTCCAAGATGGCGACCGAACCACGTGACTGATGACGTCATCATTAACACATTTTATTCCCCATGGAGAGTTCTTCACAATGAGCCATGTCTCAATTTTTTCTGTTCAGTACTTTCGGAGATATAGCGGTGCAAATTATTTCGGTTTTTCCAAGATGGCCGCCGAAACACGTGACCGATGACGTCATATATTGGGCACAGTCTATTCCAGGGCAAGACGAATATGTGTGCAAAGTTTGGCGATTTTCCGTGCAACGGTGTAGACGCAGTGCTGCAAACAGACAGACAAACAGACAGACAAACAGACAAACAGACAGACAAACAAACGAACAGATCAACATACTTGCCGGAAAAATTTTTCCGGCAAGTAATGAAAAATCGGTCAGAGACCGAGGACTTGCCGGAATGTACTCTTTTATCGGCCATTTAAGACAAATATGGCGTCCGAACCACGTGATAGATGACGTCATCATTAACATATATTATTCCCCATGGAGAGTTCTTCACAAAGAGCCATGTCTCAACTTTTTCTATTCAGCACTTTTGGAGATATGGAGGTGCTACGTTTTTCGGTTTTTCCAAGATGGCAGCCGAACCACGTGACCTATGATGTCATCATTAACATATTTTATTCCCCATGGAGAGTTCTTTACAATGAGCCATGTCTCAATTTTTTCTATTCAGCACTTTCAGAGATATGGAGGTGCACAATTTTTCGGTTTTTCCAAGATGGCGGCCGAACCACGTGACATATGACGTCATCATTAACATATTTTATTCCCCATTGAGAGTTCTTTACAATGAGCCATGTCTCAATTTTTTCCATTCTGCACTTTTGGAGATATAGTGGTGCAAAGTTTTCCCATTTTTCCAAGATGGCGGCCGAACCACGTGACCGATGGCGTCATCATTAACATATTTTATTCCCCATGGAGAGTTCTTTACAATGAGCCATGTCTCAATTTTTTCTGTTCAGCACTTTTGGAGATTTTGTGGTGCAAAGTTTTGCCGTTTTTCCAAGATGGCGGCCGACCACGTGACTGATGACGTCATCATTAACATATTTTATTCCCCATGGAGAGTTCTTTACAATGAGCCATGTCTCAATTATTCTGTTCAGCACTTTTGGAGATATAGTGGTGCAAAGTTTTGCCGTTTTTCCAAGATGGCGGCCGACCACGTGACATATGACGTCATCATTAACATATTTTATTCCCCATGGAGAGTTCTTTCCAATGAGCCATGTCTCAATTTTGTCTGTTCAGCACTTTTGGAGATATAGTGGCGCAACGATTTGCCGTTTTTCCAAGATGGCGACCGAACCACGTGACTGATGACGTCATCATTTACATATTTTATTCCCCATGGAGAGTTCTTTACAATGAGCCATGTCTCAATTTTTTCTGTTCAGCACTTTTGGAGATATAGTGGTGCAAATTTTTGCCGTTTTTCCAAGATGGCGGCCGACCACGTGACATATGACGTCATCATTAACATATTTTATTCCCCATGGAGAGTTCTTTACAATGAGCCATGTCTCAATTTTTTCTGTTCAGTACTTTCGGAGATATAGAGGTGCAAATTTATTCGGTTTTTCCAAGATGGCGGCCGAACCACGTCACTGATGACGTCATCATTGAGGCACAGTATATTAGAGGGCAAGACCATTATGTGTGCAAAGTTTGGCGATTCTCCGTGCAACGGTGTAGACGCAGTGCTGCAAACAGACAAACAGACAGACAAACAGACAGACAAACAGACAGACAGACAAACAAACGAACAGATCAACATACTTGCCGGAAAATTTTTCCGGCAAGTAACAAACAGACAAATGAAAAATCGGTCAGAGACCGAGGACTTGCCGGAATGTACTTTTTTATCGGTCATTTAGGACAAATATGGCGGCCGAACCACGTGACCGATGACGTCATCATTAACATATTTTATTCCCCATGGAGAGTTCTTTACAATGAGCCATACCTCAATTTTTTCTGTTCAGGACTTTTGGAGATGTGAAGGTGCAGAGTTTTTCGGTTTTTCCAAGATGGCGGCCGACCACGTGACTGATGACGTCATCATTAACATATTTTATTCCCCATGGAGAGTTCTTTACAATGAGCCATGTCTCAATTTTTTCTGTTCAGCACTTTTGGAGATATAGTGGTGAAAATTTTTGCCGTTTTTCCAAGATGGCGGCCGACCACGTGACATATGACGTCATCATTTACGTATTTTATTCCGCATGGAGAGTTCTTTACAACGAGCCATGTCTCAATTTTTTCTGTTCAGTACTTTCGGAGATATAGAGGTGCAAAGTTTTTCGGTTTTTCCAAGATGGCGGCCGAACCACGTCACCGATGACGTCATCAATTGGGCACAGTCTATTCCAGGGCAAGACCAATATGTGTGCAAAGTTTGGCGGTTCTACGTGCAACGGTGTAGACGCAGTGCTGCAAACAGACAGACAGACAGACAGACAAACAGACAAACAGACAAACAGACAGATGAAAAATCGGTCAGAGACCGAGGACTTGCCGGAATGTACTTTTTTATCGGCCATTTAGGACAAATATGGCGGCCAAACCACGTGACCGATGAAGTCATCATTACTTGTTTTCTAAACTAATTTATTCCTTGATGATGCTCAAGAAATTTCATCTTGATCGGATGAAGTTTTGTACTTGGCGAATTATGACGTCATAATGGAGGAACCTATGACATCATCATTAACATATTTTATTCCCCATGGAGAGTTCTTTACAATGAGTCATGTCTCAATTTTTTCTATTCAGGACGTTTGGAGATGTGGAGGTGCAGAGTTTTTCGGTTTTTCCAAGATGGCGGCCGAACCACGTGACTGATGACGTCATCATTAACATATTTTATTCCCCATGGAGAGTTCTTTACAATGAGCCATGTCTCAATTTTTTCTGTTCAGCACTTTTGGAGATATAGTGGTGCAAAGTTTTGCCGTTTTTCCAAGATGGCGGCCGACCACGTGACATATGACATCATCGTTAACATATTTTATTCCCCATGGAGAGTTCTTTACAATGAGCCATGTCTCAATTTTTTCTGTTCAGGACTTTTGGAGATTTCGTGGTGCAAAGTTTTGCCGTTTTTCCAAGATGGCGGCCGACCACGTGACTGATGACGTCATCATTAACATATTTTATTCCCCATGGAGAGTTCTTTACAATGAGCCATGTCTCAATTTTTTCTGTTCAGCACTTTTGGAGATATAGTGGTGCAAAGTTTTGCCGTTTTTCCAAGATGGCGGCCAACCACGTGACATATGACGTCATCATTAACATATTTTATTCCCCATGGAGAGTTCTTTACAATGAGCCATGTCTCAATTTTTTCTGTTCAGCACGTTTGGAGATATAGTGGCGCAACGTTTTGCCGTTTTTCCAAGATGGCGACCGAACCACGTGACTGATGACGTCATCATTTACATATTTTATTCCCCATGGAGAGTTCTTTACAATGAGCCATGTCTCAATTTTTTCTGTTCAGTACTTTCGGAGATATAGAGGTGCAAAGTTTTTCGGTTTTTCCAAGATGGCGGCCGAACCACGTCACCGATGACGTCATCAATTGGGCACAGTCTATTCCAGGGCAAGACCAATATGTGTGCAAAGTTTGGCGATTCTACGTGCAACGGTGTAGACGCAGTGCTGCAAACAGACAGACAAACAGACAGACAGACAGACAGACAGACAAACAAACGAACAGATCAACATACTTGCCGGAAAATTTTTCCGGCAAGTAACAAACGAACAGTTCAACATACTTGCCGGAAAATTTTTCCGGCAAGTAACAAACGAACAGATCAACATACTTGCCGGAATCTTTTCCGGCAAGTAACAAACAGACAAACGAACAGATCAACATACTTGCCGGAAAATTTTTTCCGGCAAGTAACAAACGAACAGATCAACATACTTGCCGGAAAATTTTTCCGGCAAGTAATGAAAAATCGGTCAGAGACCGAGGACTTGCCGGAATGTACTTTTTTATCGGCCATTTAGGACAAATATGGCGGCCGAACCACGTGACCGATGACGTCATCATTAACGTATTTTATTCCCCATGGAGAGTTCTTTACAATGAGCCATGTCTCAATTTTTTCTATTCAGGACTTTTGGAGATGTGGAGGTGCAGAGTTTTTCGGTTTTTCAAAGATGGCGGCCGAACCACGTGACCGATGACATCATCATTAACATATTTTATTCCCCATGGAGAGTTCTTTACAATGAGCCATGTCTCAATTTTTTCTGTTCAGCACTTTTGGAGATTTTGTGGTGCAAAGTTTTGCCGTTTTTCCAAGATGGCGGCCGACCACGTGACTGATGACGTCATCATTAACATATTTTATTCCTCATGGAGAGTTCTTTACAATGAGCCATGTCTCAATTTTTTCTGTTCAGCACTTTTGGAGATTTTGTGGTGCAAAGTTTTGCCGTTTTTCCAAGATGGCGGCCGACCACGTGACTGATGACGTCATCATTAACATATTTTATTCCCCATGCAGAGTTCTTTACAATGAGCCATGTCTCAATTTTTTCTGTTCAGCACTTTTGGAGATTTCGTGGTGCAAAGTTTTGCCGTTTTTCCAAGATGGCGGCCGACCACGTGACTGATGACGTCATCCTTTACATATTTTATTCCCCATGGAGAGTTCTTTACAATGAGCCATGTCTCAATTTTTTCTGTTCAGTACTTTCGGAGATATAGAGGTGCAAAGTTTTTCGGTTTTTCCAAGATGGCGGCCGAACCACGTCACCGATGACGTCATCAATTGGGCACAGTCTATTCCAGGGCAAGACCAATATGTGTGCAAAGTTTGGCGATTCTACGTGCAACGGTGTAGACGCAGTGCTGCAAACAGACAGACAAACAGACAGACAAACAGACAAACAGACAAACAAACGAACAGATCAACATACTTGCCGGAATTTTTTCCGGCAAGTAATGAAAAATCGGTCAGAGACCGAGGACTTGCCGGAATGTACTTTTTTATCGGCCATTTAGGACAAATATGGCGGCCGAAACACGTGACCGATGATGTCATCATTAACATATTTTATTCCCCATGGAGAGTTCTTTACAACGAGCCATGTCTCAATTTTTTCTATTCAGCACTTTCAGATATGGAGGTGCAATTTTTTCCCAAGATGGCGGCCGAACCACGTGACATATGACGTCATCATTAACATATTTTTTTCCCCATGGAGAGTTCTTTACAATGAGCCATGTCTCAATTTTTTCTGTTCAGCACTTTTGGAGATATAGTGGTGCAAAGTTTTGCCGTTTTTCCAAGATGGCGGCCGAACCACGTGACCGATGACGTCATCATTAACATATTTTATTCCCCATGGAGAGTTCTTTTCAATGAGCCATGTCTCAATTTCTTCTATTCAGCACTTTCAGAGATGTGGAGGTTTCGGTTTTTCCAAGATGGCGGCCGAACCACGTGACATATGATGTCATCATTAACAAATTTTATTCCCCATGGAGAGGTCTTTACAATGAGCCATGTCTCAATTTTTTCCATTCTGCACTTTTGGAGATATAGTGGTGCAAAGTTTTTGCCGTTTTTCCAAGATGGCGGCCGAACCACGTGACCGATGGCATCATCATTAACATATTTTATTCCCCATGGAGAGGTCTTTACAATGAGCCATGTCTCAATTTTTTCTGTTCAGCACTTTTGGAGATATAGTGGTGCAAATTTTTGCCGTTTTTCCAAGATGGCGGCCGACCACGTGACATATGACATCATTAACATATTTTATTCCCCATGGAGGGTTTTTTACAATGAGCCATGTCTCAATTTTTTCTGTTCAGCACTTTTGGAGATTTCGTAGTGCAAAGTTTTGCCGTTTTTCCAAGAGGGCGGCCGACCACGTGACTGATGACGTCATCATTAACATATTTTATTCCCCATGTGGAGTTCTTTACAATGAGCCATGTCTCAATTTTTTCTGTTCAGCACTTTTGGCGATATAGTGGTGCAAAGTTTTGCCGTTTTTCCAAGATGGCGGCCGACCACGTGACATATGACGTCATCATTAACATATTTTATTCCCCATGGAGAGTTCTTTACAATGAGCCATGTCTCAATTTTTTCTGTTCAGCACTTTTGGAGATATCGTGGTGCAACGTTTTGCCGTTTTTCCAAGATGGCGACCGAACTACGTGACTGATGACGTCATCATTAACATGTTTTATTCCCCATGGAGAGTTCTTTACAATGAGCCATGTCTCAATTTTTTCTGTTCAGTACTTTCAGAGATATAGAGGTGCAACGTTTTTCGGTTTTTCCAAGATGGCGGCCGAACCACGTCACCGATGACGTCATCAATTGGGCACAGTCTATTCCAGGGCAAGACCAATATGTGTGCAAAGTTTGGCGATTCTACGTGCAACGGTGTAGACGCAGTGCTGCAAACAGACAGACAGACAGACAGATGAAAAATCGGTCAGAGACCGAGGACTTGCCGGGATGTACTTTTTTATCGACCATTTAGGACAAATATGGCGGCCGAACTACGTGATACATGACGTCATCATTAACATATTCAATGTTAATTTTTGTGAATGTTAATGTCAATGTTAATTCAATTTTTTCCATTCTGCACTTTTGGAAATATAGTGGTGCAAAGTTTTTGCCGTTTTTCCAAGATGGCGGCCGAACCACGTGACCGATGGCATCATCATTAACATATTTTATTCCCCATGGAGAGTTCTTTACAATGAGCCATGTCTCAATTTTTTCTATTCAGAGATATGGAGGTGCAAAATTTTTCGGTTTTTCCAAGATGGCGGCCGAACCACGTGACATATGATGTCATCATTAACAAATTTTATTCCCCATGGAGAGTTCTTTACAATGAGCCATGTCTCAATTTTTTCTGTTCAGCACTTTTGGAGATATAGTGGTGCAAAGTTTTGCCGTTTTTCCAAGATGGCGGCCGACCACGTGACATATGACATCATCATTAACATATTTTATTCCCCATGGAGAGTTCTTTACAATGAGCCATTTCTCAATTTTTTCTGTTCAGCACTTTTGGAGATAAAGTGGTGCAAAGTTTTGCCGTTTTTCCAAGATGGCGGGCGACCACGTGACATATGACGTCATCATTAACATATTTTATTCCCCATGGAGAGTTCTTTACAATGAGCCATGTCTCAATTTTTTCTGTTCAGCACTTTTGGAGATATAGTGGCGCAACGTTTTGCCGTTTTTCCAAGATGGCGACCGAACCACGTGACCGATGACGTCATCATTAACATATTTTATTCCACATGGAGAGTTCTTGACAATGAGCCATGTCTCAATTTTTTCTGTTCAGTACTTTTGGAGATATGGAGGTGCAAATTTTTTCGGTTTTTCTAAGATGGCTGCCGAACCACGTGACCGATGACGTCATCATTTGGGCACAGTATATTAGAGGGCAAGACCAATATGTGTGCCAAGTTTGGCGATTCTACGTGCAACGGTGTAGACGCAGTGCTGCAAACAGACAAACAGACAGACAAACAGACAAACAGACAAACAAACGAACAGATCAACATACTTGCCGGAATCTTTTCCGGCAAGTAATGAAAAATCGGTCAGAGACCGAGGACTTGCCGGGATGTACTTTTATATCGGCCATTTAGGACAAATATGGCGGCCGAACCACGTGACCGATGACGTCATCATTAACATATTTTATTCCCCATGGAGAGTTCTTTACAATGAGCCATGCCTCAATTTTTTCTATTCAGGACTTTTGGAGATGTGGAGGTGCAGAGTTTTTCGGTTTTTCCAAGATGGCGGCCGAACCACGTGACCGATGACATCATCATTAACATATTTTATTCCCCATGGAGAGTTCTTTACAATGAGCCATGTCTCAATTTTTTCTATTCAGCACTTTCGGAGATATGGAGGTGCTAAGTTTTTCGGTTTTTCCAAGATGGCGGCCGACCACGTGCCTGATGACGTCATCATTAACATATTTTATTCCCCATGGAGAGTTCTTTGCAATGAGCCATGTCTCAATTTTTTCTGTTCAGCACTTTTGGAGATATAGTGGTGCAAATTTTTGCCGTTTTTCCAAGATGGCGGCCGACCACGTGACATATGACGTCATCATTAACATATTTTATTCCCCATGGAGAGTTCTTTACAATGAGCAATGTCTCAATTTTTTCTGTTCAGCACTTTTGGAGATATAGTGGCGCAACGTTTTGCCGTTTTTCCAAGATGGCGACCGAACCACGTGACCGATGACGTCATCATTTACATATTTTATTCCCCATGGAGTGTTCTTTACAATGAGCCATGTCTCAATTTTTTCCATTCTGCACTTTTGGAGATATAGTGGTGCAAAGTTTTTGCCGTTTTTCCAAGATGGCGGCCGAACCACGTGACATATGACGTCATTATTAACATGTTTTATTCCCCATGGAGAGTTCTTTACAATGAGCCATGTCTCAATTTTTTCTGTTCAGCACTTTTGGAGATTTCGTGGTGCAAAGTTTTGCCGTTTTTCCAAGATGGCGGCCAACCACGTGACTGATGACGTCATCATTAACAAATTTTATTCCCCATGGAGAGTTCTTTACAATGAGCCATGTCTCAATTTTTTCTGTTCAGCATTTTTGGAGATATAGTGGTACAAAGTTTTGCCGTTTTTCCAAGATGGCGGCCGACCACGTGACATATGACGTCATCATTAACATATTTTATTCCCCATAGAGAGTTCTTTACAATGAGCCATGTCTCAATTTTTTCTGTTCAGCACTTTTGGAGATATAGCGGTGCAAAGTTTTGCCGTTTTTCTAAGATGGCGGCCGACCACGTGACATATGACGTCATCATTAACATATTTTATTCCGCATGGGGAGTTCTTTACAATGAGCCATGTCTCAATTTTTTTTGTTCAGCACTTTTGGCGATATAGTGGTGCAAAGTTTTGCCGTTTTTCCAAGATGGCGGCCGACCACGTGACTGATGATGTCATCATTAACATATTTTATTCCCCATGGAGAGTTCTTTACAATGAGCCATGTCTCAATTTTTTCTGTTCAGTACTTTCGGAGATATAGAGGTGCAACGTTTTTCGGTTTTTCCAAGATGGCGGCCGAACCACGTCACCGATGACGTCATCAATTGGGCACAGTCTATTCCAGGGCAAGACCAATATGTGTGCAAAGTTTGGCGATTCTCCGTGCAACGGTGTAGACGCAGTGCTGCAAACAGACAGACAGACAAACAGACAGACAAACAGAAAAAATCGGTCAGAGACCGAGGACTTGCCGGAATGTACGTTTTTTATCGGCCATTTAGAACAAATATGGCGGCTGAACCACGTGATAGATGACGTCATCATTAACTTATTTTATTCCCCATGGAGAGTTCTTTTCAATGAGCCATGTCTCAATTTTTTCTATTCAGCACTTTCAGAGATATGGAGGTGCAATTTTTTTCCAAGATGGCGGCCGAACCACGTGACATATGACGTCATCATTAACATATTTTATTCCCCATGGAGAGTTCTTTCCAATGAGCCATGTCTCAATTTTTTCTGTTCAGCACTTTTGGAGATATAGTGGTGCAAAGTTTTGCCGTTTTTCCAAGATGGCGGCCGACCACGTGACTGATGACATCATCATTAACATATTTTATTCCCCATGGAGAGTTCTTTACAATGAGCCATGTCTCAATATTTTCTGTTCAGGACTTTTGGAGATATGGAGGTGCAAAATTTTTTGGTTTTTCCAAGATGGCGGCCGAACCACGTGACCGATGACGTCATCATTTGGGCACAGTATATTAGAGGGCAAGACAAATACGTGTGCAAAGTTTGGTGATTCTACGTGCAACGGTGTAGACGTAGTGCTGCAAACAGACAAACAGACAAACAGACAAACAGACAAACAGACAAATGAAAAATCGGTCAGAGACCGAGGACTTGCCGGAATGTACTTTCTTATCATCCATTTTGGACAAATAAGGCGGCCGAACCAAGTGACTGATGACTCATCATTATTTGTTTTCTAAACTAATTTATTCCTTGATGATGCTCAAGAAATGGCGTCTTGATCGGATGAAGTTTTGTACTTGTCAAATTATGACGTCATTATGGAGGCACCAATGACGTCATCATTAACATATTTTATTCCCCGTGGAGAGTTCTTTACAATGAGCCATGTCTCAATTTTTTCTATTCAGCACTTTCGGAGATATCGAGGTGCAAATTCTTTCGGTTTTCCCAAGATGGCGGCCGAACCACGTCATTGATGACGTCATCATTAACATATTTTATTCCCCATGGAGAGTTCTTTACAATGAGCCATGTCTCAATTTTTTCCATTCAGCACTTTCGGAGATATCGAGGTGCAAAATATTTCGGTTTTTCCAAGATGGCGGCCGAACCACGTGACTGATGACGTCATCATTAACATATTTTATTCCCCATAGAGAGTTCTTTGCAATGCGCCATGTCTCAATTTTTTCTGTTCAGCACTTTCTGAGATATAGAGGTGCAAATTTTTTCCAAGATGGCGGCCGAACCACGTGACCGATGACGTCATCAATTGGGCACAGTCTATTCCCGGGCAAGACCAATATGTGTGCAAAGTTTGGCGATTCTACGTGCAACGGTGTAGACGTAGTGCTGCAAACAGACAGACAGATGAAAAATCGGTCAGAGACCGAGGACTTGCCGGAATGTACTTTTTTATCGGCCATTTAGGTCAAATATGGCGGCCGAACCACGTGACCGATGACGTCATCATTAACATATTTTATTCCCCATTGAGAGTTCTTTACAATGAGCCATACCTCAATTTTTTCTATTCAGGACTTTTGGAGATGTGGAGGTGCAGAGTTTTTCGGTTTTTCCAAGATGGCGGCCGAACCACGCGACCGATGACATCATCATTAACATATTTTATTCCCCATGGAGAGTTCTTTACAATGAGCCATGTCTCAATTTTTTCTATTCAGCACTTTCGGAGATATGGAGGTGCTAAGTTTTTCGGTTTTTCCAAGATGGCGGCCGAACACGTGACTGATGACGTCATCATTAACATATTTTATTCCACATGGAGAGTTCTTGACAATGAGCCATGTCTCAATTTTTTCTATTCAGCACTTTCGGAGATATGGAGGTGCTACGTTTTTCGGTTTTTCCAAGATGGCGGCCGAACCACGTGACATATGACGTCATCATTAACATATTTTATTCCCCATTGAGAGTTCTTTACAATGAGCCATGTCTCAATTTTTTCTGTTCAGCACATTTGGAGATATAGTGGTGCACAGTTTTGCCGTTTTACCAAGATGGCGGCCGACCACGTGACTGATGACGTCATCATTAACATATTTTATTCCCCATGGAGAGTTCTTTACAATGAGCCATGTCTCAATTTTTTCTGTTCAGCACATTTGGAGATATAGTGGTGCAAAGTTTTGCCGTTTTTCCAAGATGGCGGCCGACCACGTGACTGATGATGTCATCATTAACATATTTTATTCCCCATGGAGAGTTCTTTACAATGAGCCATGTCTCAATTTTTTCTGTTCAGTACTTTCGGAGATATAGAAGTGCAAAGTTTTTCGGTTTTTCCAAGATGGCGGCCGAACCACGTCACCGATGACGTCATCAATTGGGCACAGTCTATTCCAGGGCAAGACCAATATGTGTGCAAAGTTTGGCGATTCTCCGTGCAACGGTGTAGACGCAGTGCTGCAAACAGACAGACAAACAGACAAACAGACAGACAAACAGACAGACAAACAAACGAACAGATCAACATACTTGCCGGAATCTTTTCCGGCAAGTAACAAACGAACAGATCAACATACTTGCCGGAAAATTTTTCCGGCAAGTAACAAACAGACAGATCAGAGACCGAGGACTTGCCGGAATTTACTTTTTTATCGGCCATTTAGGACAAATATGGCGGCTGAACCACGTGACCGATGATGTCATCATTAACATATTTTATTCCCCATGGAGAGTTCTTTACAATGAGCCATGTCTCAATTTTTTCTATTCAGGACGTTTGGAGATGTGGAGGTGCAAAGTTTTTCGGTTTTTCCAAGATGGCGGCCGAACCACGTGACCGATGACGTCATCATTAACATATTTCATTCCCCATGGAGAGTTCTTTAGAATGAGCCATGTCTCAATTTTTTCTATTCAGCACTTTCGGAGATGTTGAGGTGCAAAGTTTTCGGTTTTTCCAAGATGGCGGCCGAACCACGTGACCGATGACGTCATCATTAACATCTTTTATTCCACATGGAGAGTTCTTGACAATGAGCCATGTCTCAATTTTTTCTATTCAGCACTTTCGGAGATGTGGAGGTGCAACGCTTTTCAGTTTTTCCAAGATGGCGGCTGAACCACGTGACCGATGACGTCATCATGAACATAATTTATTCCCCATGGAGAGTTCTTTACAATGAGCCATGTCTCAATTTTGTCTATTCAGCACTTTCAGAGATATGGAGGTGCAAAGTTTTTCGGTTTTTCCAAGATGGCGGCCGAACCACGTGACCTATGACGTCATCATTAACATATTTTATTCCACATGGAGAGTTCTTTACAATGAGCCATGTCTCAATTTTTTCTGTTCAGCACTTTTGGAGATATAGTGGCGCAACGTTTTTCGGTTTTTCCAAGATGGCGGCCGAACCACGTGACCTATGACGTCATCATTAACATATTTTATTCCCCATGGAGAGTTCTTTTCAATGAGCCATGTCTCAATTTTTTCTGTTCAGCACTTTTGGAGATATAGTGGCGCAACGTTTTGCCGTTTTTCCAAGATGGCGAACGAACCACGTGACTGATGACGTCATCATTTACATATTTTATTCCCCATGGAGAGTTCTTTACAATGAGCCATGTCTCAATTTTTTCTGTTCAGTACTTTCGGAGATATAGTGGTGCAAAGTTTTGCCGTTTTTCCAAGATGGCGGCCGACCACGTGACTGATGACGTCATCATTAACATGTTTTATTCCCCATGGAGAGTTCTTTACAATGAGCCATGTCTCAATTTTTTCTGTTCAGTGCTTTCGGAGATATAGTGGTGCAAAGTTTTGCCATTTTTCCAAGATGGCGGCCGACCACGTGACATATGACGTCATCATTAACATATTTTATTCGCCATGGAGAGTTCTTTACAATGAGCCATGTCTCAATTTTTTCTGTTCAGCACTTTTGGAGATATAGTGGCGCAACGTTTTGCCGTTTTTCCAAGATGGCGACCGAACCACGTGACTGATGACGTCATCATTTACATATTTTATTCCCCATGGAGAGTTCTTTACAATGAGCCATGTCTCAATTTTTTCTGTTCAGTACTTTCGGAGATATAGAGGTGCAAGTTTTTTCGGTTTTTCCAAGATGGCGGCCGATTCACGTCACCGATGACGTCATCAATTGGGCACAGTCTATTCCAGGGCAAGACCAATATGTGTGCAAAGTTTGGCGATTCGCCGTGCAACGGTGTAGACGCAGTGCTGCAAACAGACAGACAGACAGACAGACAGACAAACAGACAGACAAACGAACAGATCAACATACTTGCCGGAATTTTTTCCGGCAAGTAACGAACAGATCAACATACTTGCCGGAAAAATTTTTCCGGCAAGTAATGAAAAATCGGTCAGAGACCGAGGACTTGCCGGAATGTACTTTTTATCGGCCATTTAGAACAAATATGGCGGCCGAACCACGTGACCGATGATATCATCATTAACATATTTTATTCCCCATGGAGAGTTCTTTACAATGAGCCATGTCTCAATTTTTTCTATTCAGCACTTTCGGAGATATGGAGGTGCAAAGTTTTTCGGTTTTTCCAAGATGGCGGCCGACCACGTGACATATGACGTCATCATTAACATATTTTATTCCCCATGGAGAGTTCTTACCAATGAGCCATGTCTCAATTTTTTCTGTTCAGCACTTCCGGAGATATGGAGGTGCAAAGTTTTTCGGTTTTTCCAAGATGGCGGCCGACCACGTGACATATGACGTCATCATTAACATATTTTATTCGCCATGGAGAGTTCTTTACAATGAGCCATGTCTCAATTTTTTCTGTTCAGCACTTTTGGAGATATCGTGGTGCAAAGTTTTGCCGTTTTTCCAAGATGGCGGCCGACCACGTGACTGATGACGTCATCATTAACATATTTTATTCCCCATGGAGAGTTCTTTACAATGAGCCATGTCTCAATTTTTTCTGTTCAGCACTTTCGGAGATATGGAGGTGCAAAGTTTTTCGGTTTTTCCAAGATGGCGGCCGAACCACGTGACTGATGACTTCATCAGTAACATATTTTATTCCCCATGGAGAGTTATTTACAATGAGCCATGTCTCAATTTTTTCTGTTCAGCACTTTCGGAGATATGGAGGTGTAAAGTTTTTCGGTTTTTCCAAGATGGCGGCCGAACCACGTCACCGATGACGTCATCATTTGGGCACAGTATATTAGAGGGCAAGACCAATATGTGTGCCAAGTTTGGCGATTCTACGTGCAACGGTGTAGACGTAGTGCTGCAAACAGACAAACAGACAGACAAACAGACAAACAGACAAACAGACAAACAAACGAACAGCTCAACATACTTGCCGGAAATTTTTTCCGGCAAGTAACAAACAAACGAACAGATCAACATACTTGCCGGAATCTTTTCCGGCAAGTAATGAAAAATCGGTCAGAGACCGAGGACTTGCCGGAATGTACTTTTTTATCGGCCATTTAGGACAAATATGGCGGC
This sequence comes from Myxine glutinosa, assembly GCF_964187855.1. NCBI lineage: Eukaryota > Metazoa > Chordata > Myxini > Myxiniformes > Myxinidae > Myxine > Myxine glutinosa. Next base: position 187,686,022 of record NC_136266.1, read on the forward strand.
CGAACCACGTGACCGATGACGTCATCATTAACATATTTTATTCCCCATGGAGAGTTCTTTACAATGAGCCATGTCTCAATTTTTTCTGTTCAGCACTTTTGGAGATTTCGTGGTGCAAAGTTTTGCCGTTTTTCCAAGATGGCGGCCGACCACGTGACTGATGACGTCATCATTAACATATTTTATTCCCCATGGAGAGTTCTTTACAATGAGCCATGTCTCAATTTTTTCTGTTCAGCACTTTTGGAGATATAGTGGTGTAAAGTTTTGCCGTTTTTCCAAGATGGCGGCCGACCACGTGACATATGACGTCATCATTAACATATTTTATTCCCCATGGAGAGTTCTTTACAATGAGCCATGTCTCAATTTTTTCTATTCAGCACTTTTGGAGTTATAGTGGCGCAACGTTTTGCCGTTTTTCCAAGATGGCAGCCGACCACGTGACATATGACGTCATCATTAACATATTTTATTCCCCATGGAGAGTTCTTTACAATGAGCCATGTCTCAATTTTTTCTGTTCAGCACTTTTGGAGATATAGTGGCGCAACGTTTTGCCGTTTTTCCAAGATGGCGACCGAACCACGTGACTGATGACGTCATCAATTGGGCACAGTCTATTCCAGGGCAAGACCAATATGTGTGCAAAGTTTGGCGATTCTACGTGCAACGGTGTAGACGCAGTGCTGCAAACAGACAGACAGACAGGCAAACAGAACAGACAGACAGACAGACAAACAAACGAACAGATCAACATACTTGCCGGAATCTTTTCCGGCAAGTAACAAATGAAAAATCGGTCAGAGACCGAGGACTTGCCGGAATGTACTTTTTTATCGGCCATTTAGAACAAATATGGCGGCCGAACCACGTGATAGATGACGTCATCATTAACATATTTTATTCCCCATGGAGAGTTCTTTACAATGAGCCATGTCTCAATTTTTTCCATTCTGCACTTTTGGAGATATAGTGGTGCAAAGTTTTCCCGTTTTTCCAAGATGGCGGCCGAACCACGTGACATATGACGTCATCATTAACATATTTTATTCGTCATGGAGAGTTCTTTACAATGAGCCATGTCTCAATTTTTTCTGTTCAGCACTTTTGGAGATATAGTGGTGCAAAGATTTGCCGTTTTTCCAAGATGGCGGCCGACCACGTGACTGATGACGTCATCATTAACAGATTTCATTCCCCATGGAGAGTTCTTTGCAATGAGCCATGTCTCAATTTTTTCTGTTCAGTACTTTCGGAGATATAGCGGAGCAAATGTTTTCGGTTTTTCCAAGATGGCGGCCGAACCACGTGACATATGACGTCATCATTAACATATTTTATTCCCCATGGAGAGTTCTTTACAATGAGCCATGTCTCAATTTTTTCTGTTCAGCACTTTTGGAGATATAGTGGTGCAAAGTTTTGCCGTTTTTCCAAGATGGCGGCCGACCACGTGACTGATGACGTCATCATTAACATATTTTATTCCCCATGGAGAGTTCTTTACAATGAGCCATGTCTCAATTTTTTCTGTTCAGCACTTTTGGAGATATAGTGGTGCAAAGTTTTGCCGTTTTTCCAAGATGGCGGCCGACCACGTGACATATGACGTCATCATTAACATATTTTATTCCCCATGGAGAGTTCTTTACAATGAGCCATGTCTCAATTTTTTCTGTTCAGCACTTTTGGAGATTTTGTGGCGCAACGTTTTGCCGTTTTTCCAAGATGGCGCCCGAACCACGTGACTGATGACGTCATCATTTACATATTTTATTCCCCATGGAGAGTTCTTTACAATGAGCCATGTCTCAATTTTTTCTGTACAGTACTTTTGGAGATATAGAGGTGCAAAGTTTTTCGGTTTTTCCAAGATGGCGGCCGAACCACGTCACCGATGACGTCATCAATTGGGCACAGTCTATTCCAGGGCAAGACCAATATGTGTGCAAAGTTTGGCGATTCTCCGTGCAACGGTGTAGACGCAGTGCTGCAAACAGACAGACAGACAAACAGACAAACAGACAGATGAAAAATCGGTCAGAGACCGAGGACTTGCCGGAATGTACTTTTTTATCGGCCATTTAGAACAAATATGGCGGCTGAACCACGTGATAGATGACGTCATTATTAACATATTTTATTCCCCATGGAGAGTTCTTTCCAATGGGCCATGTCTCAATTCTTTCTGTTCAGCACTTTTTGAGATATAGTGGTGCAAATTTTTGCCGTTTTTCCAAGATGGCGGCCGACCACGTGACATATGACGTCATCATTAACATATTTTATTCCCCACGGAGAGTTCTTTACAATGAGCCATGTCTCAATTTTTTCTGTTCAGCACTTTTGGAGATAGAGGTGCAACGTTTTTCGGATTTTCCAAGATGGCGGCCGAACCACGTGACCGATGACGTCATCATTAACATATTTTATTCCCCACGGAGAGTTCTTTCCAATGAGCCATGTCTCAATTTTTTCTATTCAGCACCTTCGGAGATATGGAGGTGCAAAGTTTTTCGGATTTTCCAAGATGGCGGCAGAACCACGTGACCGATGACGTCATCATTAACATATTTTATTCCCCCTGGAGAGTTCTTTCCAATGAGCCATGTCTCAATTTTTTCTGTTCAGCACTTTTGGAGCTATAGTGGTGCAAATTTTTGCCGTTTTTCCAAGATGGCGGCCGACCACGTGACATATGACGTCATCAGTAACATATTTTATTCCCCATGGAGAGTTCTTTACAATGAGCCATGTCTCAATTTTTTCTGTACAGTACTTTCGGAGATATAGAGGTGCCAAGTTTTTCGGTTTTTCCAAGATGGCGGCCGAACCACGTCACCGATGACGTCATCAATTGGGCACAGTCTATTCCAGGGCAAGACCAATATGTGTGCAAAGTTTGGCGATTCTCCGTGCAACGGTGTAGACGCAGTGCTGCAAACAGACAGACAAACAGATGAAAAATCGGTCAGAGACCGAGGACTTGCCGTAATTTACTTTTTTATCGGCCATTTAGGACAAATATGGCGGCTGAACCACGTGACCGATGACGTCATCATTAACATATTTTATTCCCCATGGAGAGTTCTTTACAATGAGTCATGTCTCAATTTTTTCTATTCAGCACTTTCGGAGATATGGAGGTGCTAGGTTTTTCCAAGATGGCGGCTAAACCACGTGACCGATGACGTCATTATTAACATATTTTATTCCCCATGGAGAGTTCTTTACAATGAGCCATGTCTCAATTTTTTCTATTCAGCACTTTCAGAGATATGGAGGTGCTAGGTTTTTCGGTTTTTCCAAGATGGCGGCCGAACCACGTGACCTATGACGTCATTATTAACATATTTTATTCCACATGGAGAGTTCTTTACAATGAGCCATGTCTCAATTTTTTCTGTTCAGCACTTTTGGAGACATAGTGGTGCAAAGTTTTGCCGTTTTTCCAAGATGGCGGCCGACCACGTGACATATGACGTCATCATTAACATATTTTATTCCCCATGGAGAGTTCTTTACAATGAGCCATGTCTCAATTTTTTCTGTTCAGCACTTTTGGAGATATAGTGGCGCAACGTTTTGCCGTTTTTCCAAGATGGCGACCGAACCACGTGACTGATGATGTCATCATTAACATATTCTTTTCCCCATGGAGAGTTCTTTACAATGAGCCATGTCTCAATTTTTTCTGTTCAGCACTTTCAGAGAAATGGAGGTGCACAGTTTTGCCGTTTTTCCAAGATGGCGGCCGACCACGCGACTGATGACGTCATCATTAACATATTTTATTCCCCATGGAGAGTTCTTTACAATGAGCCATGTCTCAATTTTTTCTGTTCAGCACTTTTGGAGATATAGTGGTGCAAAGTTTTACCGTTTTTCAAAGATGGCGGCCGACCACGTGACATATGACGTCATCGTTAACATATTTTATTCCCCATGGAGAGTTCTTTACAATGAGCCATGTCTCAATTTTTTCTGTTCAGCACTTTTGGAGATATAGTGGTGCAAATTTTTGCCGTTTTTCCAAGATGGCGGCCGACCACGTGACATATGACGTCATCATTAACATATTTTATTCCCCATGGAGAGTTCTTTACAATGAGCCATGTCTCCATTTTTTCTGTTCAGTACTTTCGGAGATATAGAGGTGCAAAGTTTTTCGGTTTTTCCAAGATGGCGGCCGAACCACGTCACCGATGACGTCATCAATTGGGCACAGTCTATTCCAGGGCAAGACCAATATGTGTGCAAAGTTTGGCGATTCTCCGTGCAACGGTGTAGACGCAGTGCTGCAAACAGACAGACAAACAGACAAACAGACAGACAGACAAACAGATGAAAAATCGGTCAGAGACCGAGGACTTGCCGGAATGTACTCTTTTATCGGCCATTTAAGACAAATATGGCGTCCGAACCACGTGATAGATGACGTCATCATTAACATATATTATTCCCCATGGAGAGTTCTTCACAAAGAGCCATGTCTCAACTTTTTCTATTCAGCACTTTTGGAGATATGGAGGTGCTACGTTTTTCGGTTTTTCCAAGATGGCAGCCGAACCACGTGACCTATGATGTCATCATTAACATATTTTATTCCCCATGGAGAGTTCTTTACAATGAGCCATGTCTCAATTTTTTCTATTCAGCACTTTCAGAGATATGGAGGTGCACAATTTTTCGGTTTTTCCAAGATGGCGGCCGAACCACGTGACATATGACGTCATCATTAACATATTTTATTCCCCATTGAGAGTTCTTTACAATGAGCCATGTCTCAATTTTTTCCATTCTGCACTTTTGGAGATATAGTGGTGCAAAGTTTTCCCATTTTTCCAAGATGGCGGCCGAACCACGTGACCGATGGCGTCATCATTAACATATTTTATTCCCCATGGAGAGTTCTTTACAATGAGCCATGTCTCAATTTTTTCTGTTCAGCACTTTTGGAGATTTTGTGGTGCAAAGTTTTGCCGTTTTTCCAAGATGGCGGCCGACCACGTGACTGATGACGTCATCATTAACATATTTTATTCCCCATGGAGAGTTCTTTACAATGAGCCATGTCTCAATTATTCTGTTCAGCACTTTTGGAGATATAGTGGTGCAAAGTTTTGCCGTTTTTCCAAGATGGCGGCCGACCACGTGACATATGACGTCATCATTAACATATTTTATTCCCCATGGAGAGTTCTTTCCAATGAGCCATGTCTCAATTTTTTCTGTTCAGCACTTTTGGAGATATAGTGGCGCAACGATTTGCCGTTTTTCCAAGATGGCGACCGAACCACGTGACTGATGACGTCATCATTTACATATTTTATTCCCCATGGAGAGTTCTTTACAATGAGCCATGTCTCAATTTTTTCTGTTCAGCACTTTTGGAGATATAGTGGTGCAAATTTTTGCCGTTTTTCCAAGATGGCGGCCGACCACGTGACATATGACGTCATCATTAACATATTTTATTCCCCATGGAGAGTTCTTTACAATGAGCCATGTCTCAATTTTTTCTGTTCAGTACTTTCGGAGATATAGAGGTGCAAATTTATTCGGTTTATCCAAGATGGCGGCCGAACCACGTCACTGATGACGTCATCATTGAGGCACAGTATATTAGAGGGCAAGACCATTATGTGTGCAAAGTTTGGCGATTCTCCGTGCAACGGTGTAGACGCAGTGCTGCAAACAGACAAACAGACAGACAAACAGACAGACAAACAGACAGACAGACAAACAAACGAACAGATCAACATACTTGCCGGAAAATTTTTCCGGCAAGTAACAAACGAACAGATCAACATACTTGCCGGAATCTTTTCCGGCAAGTAATGAAAAATCGGTCAGAGACCGAGGACTTGCCGGAATGTACTTTTTTATCGGCCATTTAGGACAAATATGGCGGCCGAACCACGTGACCGATGACGTCATCATTAACATATTTTATTCCCCATGAAGAGTTCTTTACAATGAGCCATGTCTCAATTTTTTCTGTTCAGCACTTTTGGAGATTTCGTGGTGCAAAGTTTTGCCGTTTTTCAAAGATGGCGGCCGACCACGTGACTGATGACGTCATCATTAACATATTTTATTCCCCATGGAGAGTTCTTTACAATGAGCCATGTCTCAATTTTTTCTGTTCAGCACTTTTGGAGATATAGTGGTGCAAAGTTTTGCCGTTTTTCCAAGATGGCGGCCGACCACGTGACATATGACGTCATCATTAACATATTTTATTCCCCATGGAGAGTTCTTTACAATGAGCCATGTCTCAATTTTTTCTGTTCAGCACTTTTGGAGATATAGTGGCGCAACGTTTTGCCGTTTTTCCAAGATGGCGACCGAACCACGTGACTGATGACGTCATCATTTACATATTTTATTCCCCATGGAGAGTTCTTTACAATGAGCCATTTCTCAATTTTTTCTGTTCAGTACTTTCGGAGATATAGAAGTGCAAAGTTTTTCGGTTTTTCCAAGATGGCGGCCGAACCACGTCACCGATGACGTCATCAATTGGGCACAGTCTATTCCAGGGCAAGACCAATATGTGTGCAAAGTTTGGCGATTCTACGTGCAACGGTGTAGACGCAGTGCTGCAAACAGACAGACAAACAGACAGACAAACAGACAGACAAACAGACAAACAGACAGACAAACAAACGAACAGATCAACATACTTGCCAGAAAATTTTTCCGGCAAGTAATGAAAAATCGGTCAGAGACCGAGGACTTGCCGGAATGTACTCTTTTATCGGCCATTTAAGACAAATATGGCGTCCGAACCACGTGATAGATGACGTCATCATTAACATATATTATTCCCCATGGAGAGTTCTTCACAAAGAGCCATGTCTCAACTTTTTCTATTCAGCACTTTTGGAGATATGGAGGTGCTACGTTTTTCGGTTTTTCCAAGATGGCAGCCGAACCACGTGACCTATGATGTCATTATTAACATATTTTATTCCCCATGGAGAGTTCTTTACAATGAGCCATGTCTCAATTTTTTCTATTCAGCACTTTCAGAGATATGGAGGTGCACAATTTTTCGGTTTTTCCAAGATGGCGGCCGAACCACGTGACATATGACGTCATCATTAACATATTTTATTCCCCATTGAGAGTTCTTTACAATGAGCCATGTCTCAATTTTTTCCATTCTGCACTTTTGGAGATATAGTGGTGCAAAGTTTTCCCATTTTTCCAAGATGGCGGCCGAACCACGTGACCGATGGCGTCATCATTAACATATTTTATTCCCCATGGAGAGTTCTTTACAATGAGCCATGTCTCAATTTTTTCTGTTCAGCACTTTTGGAGATTTTGTGGTGCAAAGTTTTGCCGTTTTTCCAAGATGGCGGCCGACCACGTGACTGATGACGTCATCATTAACATATTTTATTCCCCATGGAGAGTTCTTTACAATGAGCCATGTCTCAATTATTTCTGTTCAGCACTTTTGGAGATATAGTGGTGCAAAGTTTTGCCGTTTTTCCAAGATGGCGGCCGACCACGTGACATATGACGTCATCATTAACATATTTTATTCCCCATGGAGAGTTCTTTCCAATGAGCCATGTCTCAATTTTTTCTGTTCAGCACTTTTGGAGATATAGTGGCGCAACGATTTGCCGTTTTTCCAAGATGGCGACCGAACCACGTGACTGATGACGTCATCATTTACATATTTTATTCCCCATGGAGAGTTCTTTACAATGAGCCATGTCTCAATTTTTTCTGTTCAGTACTTTCGGAGATATAGAGGTGCAAATTTATTCGGTTTTTCCAAGATGGCGGCCGAACCACGTCACCGATGACGTCATCATTGGGGCACAGTATATTAGAGGGCAAGACCATTATGTGTGCAAAGTTTGGCGATTCTCCGTGCAACGGTGTAGACGCAGTGCTGCAAACAGACAAACAGACAGACAAACAGACAAACAGACAAACAGATGAAAAATCGGTCAGAGACCTAGGACTTGCCGGAATGTACTTTTTTATCGGCCATTTTGGACAAATATGGCGGTCGAAACACGTGAACGATGACGTCATCAATAACATATTTTATTCCCCATGGAGAGTTCTTTACAATGAGCCGTGTCTCAATTTTTTCCATTCTGCACTTTTGGAGATATGGTGGTGCAACGTTTTGCCGTTTTTCCAAGATGGCGGCCGAAACACGTGAACGATGACGTCATCATTAACATATTTTATTCCCCATGGAGAGTTCTTTCCAATGAGCCATGTCTCAATTTTTTCTATTCAGCACTTTTGGAGATATGGTGGTGCAACGTTTTGCCGTTTTTCCAAAATGGCGGCCGAAGCACGTGACTGATGACATCATCATTAACATATTTTATTCCCCATGGAGAGTTCTTTCCAATGAGCCATGTCTCAATTTTTTCTATTCAGCACTTCCAGAGATATGGAGGTGCAACGTTTTTCGGTTTTTCCAAGATGGCGGCCGAAACACGTGACCAATGACGTCATCATTAACATATTTTATTCCCCATGGAGAGTTCTTTCCAATGAGCCATGTCTCAATTTTTTCTATTCAGCACTTCCGGAGATATCGAGGTGCAAAGTTTTTCCAAGATGGCGGCCGAACCACGTGACCGATGACGTCATCATTAACATATTTTATTCCCCATGGAGAGTTCTTTACAATGAGCCATGTCTCAATTTTTTCTGTTCAGCACTTTTGGAGATATAGTGGTGCAAATTTTTGCCGTTTTTCCAAGATGGCGGCCGACCACGTGACATATGACGTCATCATTAACATATTTTATTCCCCATGGAGAGTTCTTTACAATGAGCCATGTCTCAATTTTTTCTGTTCAGCACTTTTGGAGATATAGTGGTGAACAGTTTTGCCGTTTTTCCAAGATGGCGGCCGACCATGTGACTGATGACGTCATCATTATCATGTTTTATTCCCCATGGAGAGTTCTTTACAATGAGGCATGTCTCAATTTTTTCTGTTCAGCACTTTTGGAGATATAGTGGAGCAAAGTTTTTCCGTTTTTCCAAGATGGCGGCCGACCACGTGACATATGACGTCATCATTAACATATTTTATTCCGCATGGAGAGTTCTTTACAATGAGCCATGTCTCAATTTTTTCTGTTCAGCACTTTTGGAGATTTCGTGGTGCAAAGTTTTGCCGTTTTTCCAAGATGGCGGCCGACCACGTGACTGATGATGTCATCATTAACATATTTTATTCCCCATGGAGAGTTCTTTACAATGAGCCATGTCTCAATTTTTTCTGTTCAGTACTTTCGGAGATATAGAAGTGCAAAGTTTTTCGGTTTTTCCAAGATGGCGGCCGAACCACGTCACCGATGACGTCATCAATTGGGCACAGTCTATTCCAGGGCAAGACCAATATGTGTGCAAAGTTTGGCGATTCTCCGTGCAACGGTGTAGACGCAGTGCTGCAAACAGACAGACAAACAGACAGACAAACAGACAGATGAAAAATCGGTCAGAGACCGAGGACTTGCCGGAATGTACTTTTTTATTGGCCATTTAGGACAAATATGGCGGCCGAACCACGTGACTGATGACGTCATCATTAACATATTTTATTCCCCATGGAGAGTTCTTTACATTGAGCCACGTCCCAAGTTTTTCTATTCAGGACTTTCGGAGATATGGAGGTGTAACGTTTTCCGGTTTTTCCAAGATGGCGGCCGAACCACGTGACATATGACGTCATCATTAACATATTTTATTCCCCCATGGAGAGTTCTTTACAATGAGCCATGTCTCAATTGTTTCTGTTCAGCACTTTTGGAGATATAGTGGTGCAAAGTTTTGCCGTTTTTCCAAGATGGCGGCCGAACCACGTGACCTATGACGTCATCATTAACATATTTTATTCCCCATGGAGAGTTCTTTACAATGAGCCATGTCTCAATTTTTTCTGTTCAGCACTTTTGGAGATATAGTGGTGCAAAGTTTTGCCGTTTTTCCAAGATGGCGGCCGAACCACGTGACCTATGACGTCATCATTAACATGTTTTATTCCCAATGGAGGGTTCTTTACAATGAGCCATGGCTCAATTTTTTCTGTTCAGCACATTGAGATATCGAGGTGCAAAATTTTTCGGTTTTTCCAAGATGGCGGCCGAACCACGTGACTGATGACGTCATCATTTGGGCACAGTATATTAGAGGGCAAGACCAATATGTGTGCCAAGTTTGGCGATTCTACGTGCAACGGTGTCAGAGACCTCGGTCAGAGACCGAGGACTTGCCGGAATGTACTTTTTTATCGGCCATTTAGGACAAATATGGTGGCCGAAACACGTGATAGATGACGTCATCAGTAACTTATTTTATTCCCCATGGAGAGTTCTTTTCAATGAGCCATGTCTCAATTTTTTATATTCAGCACTTTCAGAGATATGGAGGTGCAATTTTTTTCCAAGATGGCGGCCGAACCACGTGACATATGACGTCATCATTAACATATTTTATTCCCCATGGAGAGTTCTTTCCAATGAGCCATGTCTCAATTTTTTCTGTTCAGCACTTTTGGAGATATAGTGGTGCAAAGTTTTGCCGTTTTTCCAAGATGGCGGCCGAACCACGTGACTCATGACGACATCATTAACATATTTTATTTCCCATGGAGAGTTCTTTACAATGAGCCATGTCTCAATTTTTTCTGTTCAGCACTTTTGGAGATATAGTGGTGCAAAGTTTTGCCGTTTTTCCAAGATGGCGGCCGACCACGTGACATATGACGTCATCATTAACATATTTTATTCCCCATGGAGAGTTCTTTACAATGAGCCATGTCTCAATTTTTTCTATTCAGCACTTTCGGAGATATGGAGGTGCAAAGTTTTTCGGATTTTCCAAGATGGCGGCCGAATCACGTGAACGATGACGTCATCATTAACATATTTTATTCCCCATGGTGAGTTCTTTACAATGAGCCATGTCTCAATTTTTTCTGTTCAGGACTTTCGGAGATATGGAGGTGCAAAAATTTTCGTTTTTTCCAAGATGGCGGCCGAACCACGTGACCGATGACGTCATCATTAACATATTTTATTCCCCATGGAGAGTTCTTTACAATGAGCCATGTCTCAATTTTTTCTGTTCAGCACTTTGAGATATCGAGGTGCAAAATTTTTCGGTTTTTCCAAGATGGCGGCCGAAACACGTGACCAATGACGTCATCATTAACATATTTTATTCCCCATGGAGAGTTCTTTCCAATGAGCCATGTCTCAATTTTTTCTATTCAGCACTTCCGGAGATATCGAGGTGCAAAGTTTTTCCAAGATGGCGGCCGAACCACGTGACCGATGACGTCATCATTAACATATTTTATTCCCCATGGAGAGTTCTTTACAATGAGCCATGTCTCAATTTTTTCTGTTCAGCACTTTTGGAGATATAGTGGTGCAAATTTTTGCCGTTTTTCCAAGATGGCGGCCGACCACGTGACATATGACGTCATCATTAACATATTTTATTCCCCATGGAGAGTTCTTTACAATGAGCCATGTCTCAATTTTTTCTGTTCAGCACTTTTGGAGATATAGTGGTGAACAGTTTTGCCGTTTTTCCAAGATGGCGGCCGACCATGTGACTGATGACGTCATCATTATCATGTTTTATTCCCCATGGAGAGTTCTTTACAATGAGGCATGTCTCAATTTTTTCTGTTCAGCACTTTTGGAGATATAGTGGAGCAAAGTTTTTCCGTTTTTCCAAGATGGCGGCCGACCACGTGACATATGACGTCATCATTAACATATTTTATTCCGCATGGAGAGTTCTTTACAATGAGCCATGTCTCAATTTTTTCTGTTCAGCACTTTTGGAGATTTCGTGGTGCAAAGTTTTGCCGTTTTTCCAAGATGGCGGCCGACCACGTGACTGATGATGTCATCATTAACATATTTTATTCCCCATGGAGAGTTCTTTACAATGAGCCATGTCTCAATTTTTTCTGTTCAGTACTTTCGGAGATATAGAAGTGCAAAGTTTTTCGGTTTTTCCAAGATGGCGGCCGAACCACGTCACCGATGACGTCATCAATTGGGCACAGTCTATTCCAGGGCAAGACCAATATGTGTGCAAAGTTTGGCGATTCTCCGTGCAACGGTGTAGACGCAGTGCTGCAAACAGACAGACAAACAGACAGACAAACAGACAGATGAAAAATCGGTCAGAGACCGAGGACTTGCCGGAATGTACTTTTTTATTGGCCATTTAGGACAAATATGGCGGCCGAACCACGTGACTGATGACGTCATCATTAACATATTTTATTCCCCATGGAGAGTTCTTTACATTGAGCCACGTCCCAAGTTTTTCTATTCAGGACTTTCGGAGATATGGAGGTGTAACGTTTTCCGGTTTTTCCAAGATGGCGGCCGAACCACGTGACATATGACGTCATCATTAACATATTTTATTCCCCCATGGAGAGTTCTTTACAATGAGCCATGTCTCAATTGTTTCTGTTCAGCACTTTTGGAGATATAGTGGTGCAAAGTTTTGCCGTTTTTCCAAGATGGCGGCCGAACCACGTGACCTATGACGTCATCATTAACATATTTTATTCCCCATGGAGAGTTCTTTACAATGAGCCATGTCTCAATTTTTTCTGTTCAGCACTTTTGGAGATATAGTGGTGCAAAGTTTTGCCGTTTTTCCAAGATGGCGGCCGAACCACGTGACCTATGACGTCATCATTAACATGTTTTATTCCCAATGGAGGGTTCTTTACAATGAGCCATGGCTCAATTTTTTCTGTTCAGCACATTGAGATATCGAGGTGCAAAATTTTTCGGTTTTTCCAAGATGGCGGCCGAACCACGTGACTGATGACGTCATCATTTGGGCACAGTATATTAGAGGGCAAGACCAATATGTGTGCCAAGTTTGGCGATTCTACGTGCAACGGTGTCAGAGACCTCGGTCAGAGACCGAGGACTTGCCGGAATGTACTTTTTTATCGGCCATTTAGGACAAATATGGTGGCCGAAACACGTGATAGATGACGTCATCAGTAACTTATTTTATTCCCCATGGAGAGTTCTTTTCAATGAGCCATGTCTCAATTTTTTATATTCAGCACTTTCAGAGATATGGAGGTGCAATTTTTTTCCAAGATGGCGGCCGAACCACGTGACATATGACGTCATCATTAACATATTTTATTCCCCATGGAGAGTTCTTTCCAATGAGCCATGTCTCAATTTTTTCTGTTCAGCACTTTTGGAGATATAGTGGTGCAAAGTTTTGCCGTTTTTCCAAGATGGCGGCCGAACCACGTGACTCATGACGACATCATTAACATATTTTATTTCCCATGGAGAGTTCTTTACAATGAGCCATGTCTCAATTTTTTCTGTTCAGCACTTTTGGAGATATAGTGGTGCAAAGTTTTGCCGTTTTTCCAAGATGGCGGCCGACCACGTGACATATGACGTCATCATTAACATATTTTATTCCCCATGGAGAGTTCTTTACAATGAGCCATGTCTCAATTTTTTCTATTCAGCACTTTCGGAGATATGGAGGTGCAAAGTTTTTCGGATTTTCCAAGATGGCGGCCGAATCACGTGAACGATGACGTCATCATTAACATATTTTATTCCCCATGGTGAGTTCTTTACAATGAGCCATGTCTCAATTTTTTCTGTTCAGGACTTTCGGAGATATGGAGGTGCAAAAATTTTCGTTTTTTCCAAGATGGCGGCCGAACCACGTGACCGATGACGTCATCATTAACATATTTTATTCCCCATGGAGAGTTCTTTACAATGAGCCATGTCTCAATTTTTTCTGTTCAGCACTTTGAGATATCGAGGTGCAAAATTTTTCGGTTTTTCCAAGATGGCGGCCGAACCACGTGACCGATGACGTCATCATTTGGGCACAGTATATTAGAGGGCAAGACAAATACGTGTGCAAAGTTTGGTGATTCTACGTGCAACGGTGTAGACGTAGTGCTGCAAACAGACAAACAGACAAACAGACAAACAGACAAACAGACAAATGAAAAATCGGTCAGAGACCGAGGACTTGCCGGAATGTACTCTTTTATCGGCCATTTAAGACAAATATGGCGGCAGAAGCACTTGACCGATGACGTCATCATTAACATGTTTTATTCCCCATGGAGAGTTCTTTACAATGAGCCATGTCTCAATTTTATCTGTTCAGCACTTTTGGAGATACAGTGGAACAAAGTTTTGCCGTTTTTCCAAGATGGCGGCCGACCACGTGACATATGACGTCATCATTAACATATTTTATTCCCCATGGAGAGTTCTTTACAATGAGCCATGTCTCAATTTTTTCATTTCAGCACTTTCGGAGATGTTGAGGTGCAAAGTTTTCCCATTTTTCCAAGATGGCGGCCGAACCACGTGACCGATGGCGTCATCATTAACATATTTTATTCCCCATGGAGAGTTCTTTACAATGAGCCATGTCTCAATTTTTTCTGTTCAGCACTTTTGGAGATTTTGTGGTGCAAAGTTTTGCCGTTTTTCCAAGATGGCGGCCGACCACGTGACTGATGACGTCATCATTAACATATTTTATTCCCCATGGAGAGTTCTTTACAATGAGCCATGTCTCAATTATTCTGTTCAGCACTTTTGGAGATATAGTGGTGCAAAGTTTTGCCGTTTTTCCAAGATGGCGGCCGACCACGTGACATATGACGTCATCATTAACATATTTTATTCCCCATGGAGAGTTCTTTCCAATGAGCCATGTCTCAATTTTTTCTGTTCAGCACTTTTGGAGATATAGTGGCGCAACGATTTGCCGTTTTTCCAAGATGGCGACCGAACCACGTGACTGATGACGTCATCATTTACATATTTTATTCCCCATGGAGAGTTCTTTACAATGAGCCATGTCTCAATTTTTTCTGTTCAGCACTTTTGGAGATATAGTGGTGCAAATTTTTGCCGTTTTTCCAAGATGGCGGCCGACCACGTGACATATGACGTCATCATTAACATATTTTATTCCCCATGGAGAGTTCTTTACAATGAGCCATGTCTCAATTTTTTCTGTTCAGTACTTTCGGAGATATAGAGGTGCAAATTTATTCGGTTTATCCAAGATGGCGGCCGAACCACGTCACTGATGACGTCATCATTGAGGCACAGTATATTAGAGGGCAAGACCATTATGTGTGCAAAGTTTGGCGATTCTCCGTGCAACGGTGTAGACGCAGTGCTGCAAACAGACAAACAGACAGACAAACAGACAGACAAACAGACAGACAGACAAACAAACGAACAGATCAACATACTTGCCGGAAAATTTTTCCGGCAAGTAACAAATGAAAAATCGGTCAGAGACCGAGGACTTGCCGGAGTGTACTTTTTTATCGGCCATTTAGAACAAATATGGCGGCTGAACCACGTGATAGATGATGTCATCATTAACATATTTTATTCCCCATGGAGAGTTCTTTACAATGAGCCATGTCTCAATTTTTTCTGCTCAGCACTTTTGGAGATATAGAGGTGCAAAGTTTTGCCGTTTTTCCAAGATGGCGGCCGAACCACGTGACATCTGACGTCATCATTAACATATTTTATTCCCCATGGACATTTCTTTCCAATGAGCCATGTCTCAATTTTTTCTGTTCAGCACTTTCGGAGATATAGAGGTGCAAAGCTTTTCCAAGATGGCGGCCGAACCACGTGACCTATGACGTCATCATTAACATATTTTATTTCCCATGGACATTTCTTTCCAATGAGCCATGTCTCAATTTTTTCTGTTCAGCACTTTCGGAGATATAGAGGTGCAAAGCTTTTCCAAGATGGCGGCCGAACCACGTGACCGATGACGTCATCATTAACATTTTTTATTCCACATGGAGAGTTCTTTACAATGAGCCATGCCTCAATTTTTTCTATTCAGGACTTTTGGAGATGTGGAGGTGCAGAGCTTTTCGGTTTTTCCAAGATGGCGGCTGAACCACGTGACCGATGACGTCATCATTAACATATTTTATTCCCCATGGAGGATTCTTTACAATGAGCCATGTCTCAATTTTTTCTATTCAGCACTTTTGGACACATAGAGGTGCAAAGTTTTTCGGTTTTTCCAAGATGGCGGCCGAACCACGTGACCGATGATATCATCATTAACATATTTTATTCCCCATGGAGAGTTCTTTACAATGAGCCATGTCTCAATTTTTTCTATTCAGCACTTTCGGAGATATGGAGGTGCAAAGTTTTTCGGTTTTTCCAAGATGGCGGCCGAACCACGTGACTGATGACGTCATCAGTAACATATTTTATTCCCCATGGAGAGATATTTACAATGAGCCATGTCTCAATTTTTTCTGTTCAGCACTTTCGGAGATATGGAGGTGTAAAGTTTTTCGGTTTTTCCAAGATGGAGGCCGAACCACGTGACCTATGACGTCATCATTAACATATTTTATGCCCCATGGACATTTCTTTCCAATGAGCCATGTCTCAATTTTTTCTGTTCAGCACTTTCGGAGATATAGAGGTGCAAAGCTTTTCCAAGATGGCGGCCGAACCACGTGACCGATGACGTCATCATTAACATTTTTTATTCCACATGGAGAGTTCTTTACAATGAGCCATGTCTCAATTTTTTCTATTCAGTACTTTCAGAGATATGGAGGTGCAAAGTTTTGCCGTTTTTCCAAGATGGCGGCCGAACCACGTGACATATGACATCATCATTAACATATTTTATTCCCCATGGGGAGTTCTTTACAATGAGCCATGTCTCAATTTTTTCTGTTCAGCACTTTTGGAGATTTCGTGGTGCAAAGTTTTGCCGTTTTTCCAAGATGGCAGCCCACCACGTGACCGGTGACGTCATCATTAACATATTTTATTCCCCATGGAGAGTTCATTACAATGAGCCGTGTCTCAATTTTTTCTATTCAGTACTTTCAGAGATATGGAGGTGCAAAGTTTTGCCGTTTTTCCAAGATGGCGGCCGACCACGTGACATATGACGTCATCATTAACCTATTTTATTCTGCATGGAGAGTTCTTTACAATGAGCCATGTCTCAATTTTTTCTGTTCAGCACTTTTGGAGATTTCGTGGTGCAAAGTTTTGCCGTTTTTCCAAGATGGCGGCCGACCACGTGACTGATGATGTCATCATTAACATATTTTATTCCCCATGGAGAGTTCTTTACAATGAGCCATGTCTCAATTTTTTCTGTTCAGCACTTTTGGAGATATAGTGGCGCAACGTTTTGCCGTTTTTCCAAGATGGCGACCGAACCACGTGACTGATGAGGTCATCATTTACTTATTTTATTCCCCATGGAGAGTTCTTTACAATGAGCCATGTAGCAATTTTTTGTGTTCAGTACTTTCGGAGATATAGAGGTGCAATTTTTTTTCGGTTTTTCCAAGATGGCCGCCGAACCACGTGACTGATGACGTCATCATTAACATATTTTATTCCCCATGGACAGTTCTTTACAATGAGCCATGTCTCAATTTTTTCTATTCAGCACTTTCGGAGATATGGAGGTGCAAATTTTTTCAAAGATGGCGGCCGAACCACGTGACCGATGACGTCATCATTTGGGCACAGTATATTAGAGGGCAAGCCAAATAAGTGTGCAAAGTTTGGCTATTCTACGTATAGAAAGATTCTACATATAGAAAGTTTTGCGGTTTTTCCAAGATGGCGGCCGAACCACGTGACCGATGACGTCATCATTTGGGCACAGTATATTAGAGGGCAAGACAAATACGTGTGCAAAGTTTGGTGATTCTACGTGCAACGGTGTAGACGTAGTGCTGCAAACAGACAAACAGACAAACAGACAAACAGACAAACAGACAAACAAACGAACAGATCAACATACTTGCCGGAATCTTTTCCGGCAAGTAACGAAAAATCGGTCAGAGACCGAGGACTTGCCGGAATGTACTTTTTTATCCGCCATTTAGGACAAATATGGCGGCCGAACCACGTGACCGATGACGTCATCATTAACATATTTTATTCCCCATGGAGAGTTCTTTACAATGAGCCATGTCTCAATTTTTTCTGTTCAGCACTTTTGGAGATATAGTGGTGCACAGTTTGGCCGTTTTTCCAAGATGGCGGCCGAACCATGTGACCGATGACATCATCATTAACATATTTTATTCCCCATGGAGAGTTCTTTACAATGAGCCATGTCTCAATTTTTTCTATTCAGCACTTTCGGAGATATGGAGGTGCTAATTTTTCGGTTTTTCCAAGATGGCGGCCGACCACGTGACTGATGACGTCATCAACCTATTTTATTCCCCATGGAGAGTTCTTTACAATGAGCCATGTCTCAATTTTTCTGTTCAGCACTTTTGGAGATATAGTGGTGCAAATTTTTGCCGTTTTTCCAAGATGGCGGCCGACCACGTGACATATGACGTCATCATTTACATATTTTATTCCCCATGGAGAGTTCTTTACAATGAGCCATGTCTCAATTTTTTCTGTTCAGTACTTTCGGAGATATAGAGGTGCAAAGTTTTTCGGTTTTTCCAAGATGGCGGCCGAACCACGTCACCGATGACGTCATCAATTGGGCACAGTCTATTCCAGGGCAAGACCAATATGTGTGCAAAGTTTGGCGATTCTCCGTGCAACGGTGTAGACGCAGTGCTGCAAACAGACAGACAGACAGACAGACAAACAGACAAACGAACAGATCAACATACTTGCCGGAAAAATTTTTCCGGCAAGTAATGAAAAATCGGTCAGAGACCGAGGACTTGCCGGAATGTACTTTTTTATCGGCCATTTAGGACAAATATGGCGGCCGAACCATGTGACCGATGACGTCATCATTAACATATATTATTCCCCATGGAGAGTTCTTTACAATGAGTCATGTCTCAATTTTTTCTATTCAGCACTTTCGGAGATATGGAGGTGCTAGGTTTTTCCAAGATGGCGGCTAAACCACGTGACCGATGACGTCATCATTAACAAATTTTATTCCCCATGGAGAGTTCTTTACAATGAGCCATGTCTCAATTTTTTCTGTTCAGCACTTTTGGAGATATAGTGGTGCAAAAGTTTTGCCGTTTTTCCAAGATGGCGGCCGACCACGTGACATATGACATCATCATTAACATATTTTATTCCCCATGGAGAGTTCTTTACAATGAGCCATGTCTCAATTTTTTCTGTTCAGCACTTTCGGAGATATGGAGGTGCAAACTTTTTCGGTTTTTCCAAGATGGCGGCCGAACCACGTGACTGATGACTTCATCAGTAACATATTTTATTCCCCATGGAGAGTTATTTACAATGAGCCATGTCTCAATTTTTTCTGTTCAGCACTTTCGGAGATATGGAGGTGTAAAATTTTTCGGTTTTTCCAAGATGGCGGCCGAACCACGTCACCGATGACGTCATCATTTGGGCATAGTATATTAGAGGGCAAGACCAATATGTGTGCCAAGTTTGGCGATTCTACGTGCAACGGTGTAGACGTAGTGCTGCAAACAGACAAACAGACAGACAGACAGACAGACAGACAGACAGACAGATGAAAAATCGGTCAGAGACCGAGGACTTGCCGGAATGTGCTCTTTTATCGGCCATTTAAGACAAATATGGCGTCCGAAGCACGTGATAGATGACGTCATCATTAACATATATTATTCCCCATGGAGAGTTCTTTACAAAGAGCCATGTCTCAACTTTTTCTATTCAGCACTTTTGGAGATATGGAGGTGCTACGTTTTTCGGTTTTTCCAAGATGGCAGCCGAACCACGTGACCTATGATGTCATCATTAACATATTTTATTCCCCATGGAGAGTTCTTTACAATGAGCCATGTCTCAATTTTTTCTATTCAGCACTTTCAGAGATATGGAGGTGCACAATTTTTCGGTTTTTCCAAGATGGCGGCCGAACCACGTGACATATGACGTCATCATTAACATATTTTATTCCCCATTGAGAGTTCTTTACAATGAGCCATGTCTCAATTTTTTCCATTCTGCACTTTTGGAGATATAGTGGTGCAAAGTTTTCCCATTTTTCCAAGATGGCGGCCGAACCACGTGACCGATGGCGTCATCATTAACATATTTTATTCCCCATGGAGAGTTCTTTACAATGAGCCATGTCTCAATTTTTTCTGTTCAGCACTTTTGGAGATTTTGTGGTGCAAAGTTTTGCCGTTTTTCCAAGATGGCGGCCGACCACGTGACTGATGACGTCATCATTAACATATTTTATTCCCCATGGAGAGTTCTTTACAATGAGCCATGTCTCAATTATTTCTGTTCAGCACTTTTAGAGATATAGTGGTGCAACGTTTTGCCGTTTTTCCAAGATGGCGGCCGACCACGTGACATATGACGGCATCATTAACATATTTTATTCCCCATGGAGAGTTCTTTCCAATGAGCCATGTCTCAATTTTTTCTGTTCAGCACTTTTGGAGATATAGTGGCGCAACGTTTTGCCGTTTTTCCAAGATGGCGACCGAACCACGTGACTGATGACGTCATCATTTACATATTTTATTCCGCATGGAGAGTTCTTTCCAATGAGCCATGTCGCAATTTTTTCTGTTCAGTACTTTCGGAGATATAGAGGTGCAAATTTATTCGGTTTTTCCAAGATGGCGGCCGAACCACGTCACCAATGACGTCATCATTGAGGCACAGTATATTAGAGGGCAAGACCATTATGTGTGCAAAGTTTGGCGATTCTCCGTGCAACGGTGTAGACGCAGTGCTGCAAACAGACAAACAGACAGACAAACAGACAGACAGACAAATGAAAAATCGGTCAGAGACCGAGGACTTGCCGGAGTGTACTTTTTTATCGGCCATTTAGAACAAATATGGCGGCTGAACCACGTGATAGATGATGTCATCATTAACATATTTTATTCCCCATGGAGAGTTCTTTACAATGAGCCATGTCTCAATTTTTTCTGCTCAGCACTTTTGGAGATATAGAGGTGCAAAGTTTTGCCGTTTTTCCAAGATGGCGGCCGAACCACGTGACATCTGACGTCATCATTAACATATTTTATTCCCCATGGACATTTCTTTCCAATGAGCCATGTCTCAATTTTTTCTGTTCAGCACTTTCGGAGATATAGAGGTGCAAAGCTTTTCCAAGATGGCGGCCGAACCACGTGACCTATGACGTCATCATTAACATATTTTATTTCCCATGGACATTTCTTTCCAATGAGCCATGTCTCAATTTTTTCTGTTCAGCACTTTCGGAGATATAGAGGTGCAAAGCTTTTCCAAGATGGCGGCCGAACCACGTGACCGATGACGTCATCATTAACATTTTTTATTCCACATGGAGAGTTCTTTACAATGAGCCATGCCTCAATTTTTTCTATTCAGGACTTTTGGAGATGTGGAGGTGCAGAGTTTTTCGGTTTTTCCAAGATGGCGGCTGAACCACGTGACCGATGACGTCATCATTAACATATTTTATTCCCCATGGAGGATTCTTTACAATGAGCCATGTCTCAATTTTTTCTATTCAGCACTTTTGGACACATAGAGGTGCAAAGTTTTTCGGTTTTTCCAAGATGGCGGCCGAACCACGTGACCGATGATATCATCATTAACATATTTTATTCCCCATGGAGAGTTCTTTACAATGAGCCATGTCTCAATTTTTTCTATTCAGCACTTTCGGAGATATGGAGGTGCAAAGTTTTTCGGTTTTTCCAAGATGGCGGCCGAACCACGTGACTGATGACGTCATCAGTAACATATTTTATTCCCCATGGAGAGATATTTACAATGAGCCATGTCTCAATTTTTTCTGTTCAGCACTTTCGGAGATATGGAGGTGTAAATTTTTTCGGTTTTTCCAAGATGGCGGCCGAACCACGTGACCTATGACGTCATCATTAACATATTTTATGCCCCATGGACATTTCTTTCCAATGAGCCATGTCTCAATTTTTTCTGTTCAGCACTTTCGGAGATATAGAGATGCAAAGCTTTTCCAAGATGGCGGCCGAACCACGTGACCGATGACGTCATCATTAACATTTTTTATTCCACATGGAGAGTTCTTTACAATGAGCCATGTCTCAATTTTTTCTATTCAGTACTTTCAGAGATATGGAGGTGCAAAGTTTTGCCGTTTTTCCAAGATGGCGGCCGAACCACGTGACATATGACATCATCATTAACATATTTTATTCCCCATGGGGAGTTCTTTACAATGAGCCATGTCTCAATTTTTTCTGTTCAGCACTTTTGGAGATTTCGTGGTGCAAAGTTTTGCCGTTTTTCCAAGATGGCAGCCCACCACGTGACCGGTGACGTCATCATTAACATATTTTATTCCCCATGGAGAGTTCATTACAATGAGCCGTGTCTCAATTTTTTCTATTCAGTACTTTCAGAGATATGGAGGTGCAAAGTTTTGCCGTTTTTCCAAGATGGCGGCCGACCACGTGACATATGACGTCATCATTAACCTATTTTATTCTGCATGGAGAGTTCTTTACAATGAGCCATGTCTCAATTTTTTCTGTTCAGCACTTTTGGAGATTTCGTGGTGCAAAGTTTTGCCGTTTTTCCAAGATGGCGGCCGACCACGTGACTGATGATGTCATCATTAACATATTTTATTCCCCATGGAGAGTTCTTTACAATGAGCCATGTCTCAATTTTTTCTGTTCAGCACTTTTGGAGATATAGTGGCGCAACGTTTTGCCGTTTTTCCAAGATGGCGACCGAACCACGTGACTGATGAGGTCATCATTTACTTATTTTATTCCCCATGGAGAGTTCTTTACAATGAGCCATGTAGCAATTTTTTGTGTTCAGTACTTTCGGAGATATAGAGGTGCAATTTTTTTTCGGTTTTTCCAAGATGGCCGCCGAACCACGTGACTGATGACGTCATCATTAACATATTTTATTCCCCATGGACAGTTCTTTACAATGAGCCATGTCTCAATTTTTTCTATTCAGCACTTTCGGAGATATGGAGGTGCAAATTTTTTCAAAGATGGCGGCCGAACCACGTGACCGATGACGTCATCATTTGGGCACAGTATATTAGAGGGCAAGCCAAATAAGTGTGCAAAGTTTGGCTATTCTACGTATAGAAAGATTCTACATATAGAAAGTTTTGCGGTTTTTCCAAGATGGCGGCCGAACCACGTGACCGATGACGTCATCATTTGGGCACAGTATATTAGAGGGCAAGACAAATACGTGTGCAAAGTTTGGTGATTCTACGTGCAACGGTGTAGACGTAGTGCTGCAAACAGACAAACAGACAAACAGACAAACAGACAAACAGACAAATGAAAAATCGGTCAGAGACCGAGGACTTGCCGGAATGTACTTTTTTATCGGCCATTTAGGACAAATATGGCGGCCGAACCACGTGACCGATGACATCATCATTAACATATTTTATTCCCCATGGAGAGTTCTTTACAATGAGCCATACCTCAATTTTTTCTATTCAGGACTTTTGGAGATGTGGAGGTGCAAATTATTTCGGTTTTTCCAAGATGGCGGCCGACCACGTGACTGATGACGTCATCAATCACATATTTTATTCCCCATGGAGAGTTCTTTACAATGAGCCATGTCTCAATTTTTTCTATTCAGTACTTTCAGAGATATGGAGGTGCAAATTATTTCGGTTTTTCCAAGATGGCCGCCGAAACACGTGACCGATGACGTCATAAATTGGGCACAGTCTATTCCAGGGCAAGACGAATATGTGTGCAAAGTTTGGCGATTTTCTGTGCAACGGTGTAGACGCAGTGCTGCAAACAGACAGACAGACAAACAGATGAAAAATCGGTCAGAGACCGAGGACTTGCCGGAATGTACTTTTTTATCGGCCATTTAGGACAAATATGGCGGCCGAACCACCTGACCGATGACGTCATCATTAACATATTTTATTCCCCATTGAGAGTTCTTTACAATGAGCCATACCTCAATTTTTTCTATTCAGGACTTTTGGAGATGTGGAGGTGCAGAGTTTTTCGGTTTTTCCAAGATGGCGGCCGAACCACGTGACCGATGACATCATCATTAACATATTTTATTCCCCATGGAGAGTTCTTTACAATGAGCCATGTCTCAATTTTTTCTATTCAGCACTTTCGGAGATATGGAGGTGCTAAGTTTTTCGGTTTTTCCAAGATGGTGGCCGAACACGTGACTGATGACGTCATCATTAACATATTTTATTCCCCATGGAGAGTTCTTTACAATGAGCCATGTCTCAATTTTTTCTGTTCAGCACTTTTGGAGATATAGTGGTGCAAATTTTTGCCGTTTTTCCAAGATGGCGGCCGACCACGTGACATATGACGTCATCATTAACATATTTTATTCCCCATGGAGAGTTCTTTACAATGTCTCAATTTTTTCTGTTCAGCACTTTTGGAGATATCGTGGTGCAAAGTTTTGCCGTTTTTCCAAGATGGCGGCCGACCACGTGACTGATGACGTCATCATTAACATATTTTATTCCCCATGGAGAGTTCTTTACAATGAGCCATGTCTCAATTTTTTCTGTTCAGCACTTTTGGAGATATAGTGGTGCAAAGTTTTGCCGTTTTTCCAAGATGGCGGCCGACCACGTGACATATGACGTTATCATTAACATATTTTATTCCCCATGGAGCGTTCTTTACAATGAGCCATGTCTCAATTTTTTCTGTTCAGCACTTTTGGAGATATCGTGGTGCAAAGTTTTGCCGTTTTTCCAAGATGGCGGCCGACCACGTGACTGATGACGTCATCATTAACATATTTTATTCCCCATGGAGAGTTCTTTACAATGAGCCATGTCTCAATTTTTTCTGTTCAGGACTTTCGGAGATATGGAGGTGGAAAGTTTTTCGGTTTTTCCAAGATGGCGGCCGAACCACGTGACCGATGACGTCATCATTTGGGCACAGTATATTAGAGGGCAAGACAAATACGTGTGCAAAGTTTGGTGATTCTACGTGCAACGGTGTAGACGTAGTGCTGCAAACAGACAAACAGACAAACAGACAAACAGACAAACAAACGAACAGATCAACATACTTGCCGGAATCTTTTCCGGCAAGTAACAAACGAACAGATCAACATACTTGCCGGAATCTTTTCCGGCAAGTAACGAACAGATCAACATACTTGCCGGAATCTTTTCCGGCAAGTAATGAAAAATCGGTCAGAGACCGAGGACTTGCCGGAATGTACTTTTTTATTGGCCATTTAGGACAAATATGGCGGCCGAACCACGTGACTGATGACGTCATCATTAACATATTTTATTCCCCATGGAGAGTTCTTTACATTGAGCCACGTCCCAAGTTTTTCTATTCAGGACTTTCGGAGATATGGAGGTGTAACGTTTTCCGGTTTTTCCAAGATGGCGGCCGAACCACGTGACATATGACGTCATCATTAACATATTTTATTCCCCCATGGAGAGTTCTTTACAATGAGCCATGTCTCAATTGTTTCTGTTCAGCACTTTTGGAGATATAGTGGTGCAAAGTTTTGCCGTTTTTCCAAGATGGCGGCCGAACCACGTGACCTATGACGTCATCATTAACATATTTTATTCCCCATGGAGAGTTCTTTACAATGAGCCATGTCTCAATTTTTTCTGTTCAGCACTTTTGGAGATATAGTGGTGCAAAGTTTTGCCGTTTTTCCAAGATGGCGGCCGAACCACGTGACCTATGACGTCATCATTAACATGTTTTATTCCCAATGGAGGGTTCTTTACAATGAGCCATGGCTCAATTTTTTCTGTTCAGCACATTGAGATATCGAGGTGCAAAATTTTTCGGTTTTTCCAAGATGGCGGCCGAACCACGTGACTGATGACGTCATCATTTGGGCACAGTATATTAGAGGGCAAGACCAATATGTGTGCCAAGTTTGGCGATTCTACGTGCAACGGTGTCAGAGACCTCGGTCAGAGACCGAGGACTTGCCGGAATGTACTTTTTTATCGGCCATTTAGGACAAATATGGTGGCCGAAACACGTGATAGATGACGTCATCAGTAACTTATTTTATTCCCCATGGAGAGTTCTTTTCAATGAGCCATGTCTCAATTTTTTATATTCAGCACTTTCAGAGATATGGAGGTGCAATTTTTTTCCAAGATGGCGGCCGAACCACGTGACATATGACGTCATCATTAACATATTTTATTCCCCATGGAGAGTTCTTTCCAATGAGCCATGTCTCAATTTTTTCTGTTCAGCACTTTTGGAGATATAGTGGTGCAAAGTTTTGCCGTTTTTCCAAGATGGCGGCCGACCACGTGACATATGACGTCATCATTAACATATTTTATTCCCCATGGAGAGTTCTTTACAATGAGCCATGTCTCAATTTTTTCTATTCAGCACTTTCAGAGATATGGAGGTGCAAAGTTTTTCGGATTTTCCAAGATGGCGGCCGAATCACGTGAACGATGACGTCATCATTAACATATTTTATTCCCCATGGTGAGTTCTTTACAATGAGCCATGTCTCAATTTTTTCTGTTCAGGACTTTCGGAGATATGGAGGTGCAAAAATTTTCGTTTTTTCCAAGATGGCGGCCGAACCACGTGACCGATGACGTCATCATTAACATATTTTATTCCCCATGGAGAGTTCTTTACAATGAGCCATGTCTCAATTTTTTCTGTTCAGCACTTTGAGATATCGAGGTGCAAAATTTTTCGGTTTTTCCAAGATGGCGGCCGAACCACGTGACCGATGACGTCATCATTTGGGCACAGTATATTAGAGGGCAAGACAAATACGTGTGCAAAGTTTGGTGATTCTACGTGCAACGGTGTAGACGTAGTGCTGCAAACAGACAAACAGACAAACAGACAAACAGACAAACAAACGAACAGATCAACATACTTGCCGGAATCTTTTCCGGCAAGTAATGAAAAATCGGTCAGAGACCGAGGACTTGCCGGAATGTACTTTTTTATCCGCCATTTAGGACAAATATGGCGGCCGAACCACGTGACCGATGACGTCATCATTAACATATTTTATTCCCCATGGAGAGTTCTTTACAATGAGCCATGTCTCAATTTTTTCTGTTCAGCACTTTTGGAGATATAGTGGTGCACAGTTTGGCCGTTTTTCCAAGATGGCGGCCGAACCATGTGACCGATGACATCATCATTAACATATTTTATTCCCCATGGAGAGTTCTTTACAATGAGCCATGTCTCAATTTTTTCTATTCAGCACTTTCGGAGATATGGAGGTGCTAATTTTTCGGTTTTTCCAAGATGGCGGCCGACCACGTGACTGATGACGTCATCAACATATTTTATTCCCCATGGAGAGTTCTTTACAATGAGCCATGTCTCAATTTTTCTGTTCAGCACTTTTGGAGATATAGTGGTGCAAATTTTTGCCGTTTTTCCAAGATGGCGGCCGACCACGTGACATATGACGTCATCATTTACATATTTTATTCCCCATGGAGAGTTCTTTACAATGAGCCATGTCTCAATTTTTTCTGTTCAGTACTTTCGGAGATATAGAGGTGCAAAGTTTTTCGGTTTTTCCAAGATGGCGGCCGAACCACGTCACCGATGACGTCATCAATTGGGCACAGTCTATTCCAGGGCA
Source organism: Myxine glutinosa (assembly GCF_964187855.1). Lineage (NCBI taxonomy): Eukaryota > Metazoa > Chordata > Myxini > Myxiniformes > Myxinidae > Myxine > Myxine glutinosa. The sequence continues at coordinate 187,713,681 of NC_136266.1, forward strand.
AGACCAATATGTGTGCAAAGTTTGGCGATTCTCCGTGCAACGGTGTAGACGCAGTGCTGCAAACAGACAGACAGACAGACAGACAAACAGACAAACGAACAGATCAACATACTTGCCGGAAAAATTTTTCCGGCAAGTAATGAAAAATCGGTCAGAGACCGAGGACTTGCCGGAATGTACTTTTTTATCGGCCATTTAGGACAAATATGGCGGCCGAACCATGTGACCGATGACGTCATCATTAACATATATTATTCCCCATGGAGAGTTCTTTACAATGAGTCATGTCTCAATTTTTTCTATTCAGCACTTTCGGAGATATGGAGGTGCTAGGTTTTTCCAAGATGGCGGCTAAACCACGTGACCGATGACGTCATCATTAACAAATTTTATTCCCCATGGAGAGTTCTTTACAATGAGCCATGTCTCAATTTTTTCTGTTCAGCACTTTTGGAGATATAGTGGTGCAAAAGTTTTGCCGTTTTTCCAAGATGGCGGCCGACCACGTGACATATGACATCATCATTAACATATTTTATTCCCCATGGAGAGTTCTTTACAATGAGCCATGTCTCAATTTTTTCTGTTCAGCACTTTCGGAGATATGGAGGTGCAAACTTTTTCGGTTTTTCCAAGATGGCGGCCGAACCACGTGACTGATGACTTCATCAGTAACATATTTTATTCCCCATGGAGAGTTATTTACAATGAGCCATGTCTCAATTTTTTCTGTTCAGCACTTTCGGAGATATGGAGGTGTAAAATTTTTCGGTTTTTCCAAGATGGCGGCCGAACCACGTCACCGATGACGTCATCATTTGGGCACAGTATATTAGAGGGCAAGACCAATATGTGTGCCAAGTTTGGCGATTCTACGTGCAACGGTGTAGACGTAGTGCTGCAAACAGACAAACAGACAGACAGACAGACAGACAGACAGACAGATGAAAAATCGGTCAGAGACCGAGGACTTGCCGGAATGTGCTCTTTTATCGGCCATTTAAGACAAATATGGCGTCCGAAGCACGTGATAGATGACGTCATCATTAACATATATTATTCCCCATGGAGAGTTCTTTACAAAGAGCCATGTCTCAACTTTTTCTATTCAGCACTTTTGGAGATATGGAGGTGCTACGTTTTTCGGTTTTTCCAAGATGGCAGCCGAACCACGTGACCTATGATGTCATCATTAACATATTTTATTCCCCATGGAGAGTTCTTTACAATGAGCCATGTCTCAATTTTTTCTATTCAGCACTTTCAGAGATATGGAGGTGCACAATTTTTCGGTTTTTCCAAGATGGCGGCCGAACCACGTGACATATGACGTCATCATTAACATATTTTATTCCCCATTGAGAGTTCTTTACAATGAGCCATGTCTCAATTTTTTCCATTCTGCACTTTTGGAGATATAGTGGTGCAAAGTTTTCCCATTTTTCCAAGATGGCGGCCGAACCACGTGACCGATGGCGTCATCATTAACATATTTTATTCCCCATGGAGAGTTCTTTACAATGAGCCATGTCTCAATTTTTTCTGTTCAGCACTTTTGGAGATTTTGTGGTGCAAAGTTTTGCCGTTTTTCCAAGATGGCGGCCGACCACGTGACTGATGACGTCATCATTATCATATTTTATTCCCCATGGAGAGTTCTTTACAATGAGCCATGTCTCAATTATTTCTGTTCAGCACTTTTAGAGATATAGTGGTGCAAAGTTTTGCCGTTTTTCCAAGATGGCGGCCGACCACGTGACATATGACGGCATCATTAACATATTTTATTCCCCATGGAGAGTTCTTTCCAATGAGCCATGTCTCAATTTTTTCTGTTCAGCACTTTTGGAGATATAGTGGCGCAACCTTTTTGCCGTTTTTCCAAGATGGCGACCGAACCACGTGACTGATGACGTCATCATTTACATATTTTATTCCGCATGGAGAGTTCTTTCCAATGAGCCATGTCGCAATTTTTTCTGTTCAGTACTTTCGGAGATATAGAGGTGCAAATTTATTCGGTTTTTCCAAGATGGCGGCCGAACCACGTCACCGATGACGTCATCATTGAGGCACAGTATATTAGAGGGCAAGACCATTATGTGTGCAAAGTTTGGCGATTCTCCGTGCAACGGTGTAGACGCAGTGCTGCAAACAGACAAACAGACAGACAAACAGACAGACAGATGAAAAATCGGTCAGAGACCGAGGACTTGCCGGAATGTACTTTTTATCGGCCATTTAGAACAAATATGGCGGCCGAACCACGTGACCGATGATATCATCATTAACATATTTTATTCCCCATGGAGAGTTCTTTACAATGAGCCATGTCTCAATTTTTTCTGTTCAGCACTTTTGGAGATATAGTGGTGCAAAGTTTTGCCGTTTTTCCAAGATGGCGGCCGACCACGTGACATATGACATCATCATTAACATATTTTATTCCCAATGGAGAGTTCTTTACAATGAGCCATGTCTCAATTTTTTCTGTTCAGCACTTTTGGAGATTTCGTGGTGCAAAGTTTTGCCGTTTTTCCAAGATGGCGGCCGACCACGTGACATATGACGTCATCATTAACATATTTTATTCCCCATGGAGAGTTCTTTACAATGAGCCATGTCTCAATTTTTTCTGTTCAGTACTTTCGGAGATATAGAGGTGCAAAGTTTTTCGGTTTTTCCAAGATGGCGGCCGAACCACGTCACCGATGACGTCATCAATTGGGCACAGTCTATTCCAGGGCAAGACCAATAAGTGTGCAAAGTTTGGCGATTCTACGTGCAACGGTGTAGACGCAGTGCTGCAAACAGACAGACAGACAGACAAATAGACAAACAGACAGACAAACAGACAAACGAACAGCTCAACATACTTGCCGGAAAAATTTTTCCGGCAAGTAATGAAAAATCGGTCAGAGACCGAGGACTTGCCGGAATGTACTTTTTTATCGGCCATTTAGGACAAATATGGCGGCCGAACCATGTGACCGATGACGTCATCATTAACATATATTATTCCCCATGGAGAGTTCTTTACAATGAGTCATGTCTCAATTTTTTCTATTCAGCACTTTCGGAGATATGGAGGTGCTAGGTTTTTCCAAGATGGCGGCTAACCCACGTGACCGATGACGTCATTATTAACATATTTTATTCCCCATGGAGAGTTCATTACAATGAGCCATGTCTCAATTTTTTCTATTCAGCATTTTCGGAGATATGGAGGTGCTAGGTTTTTCCAAGATGGCGGCTAAACCACGTGACCGATGACGTCATTATTAACATATTTTATTCCCCATGGAGAGTTCTTTACAATGAGTCATGTCTCAATTTTTTCTATTCAGCACTTTCAGAGATATGGAGGTGCTAGGTTTTTCGGTTTTTCCAAGATGGCGGCCGAACCACGTGACATATGACGTCATCATTAACAAATTTTATTCCCCATGGAGAGTTCTTTACAATGAGCCATGTCTCAATTTTTTCTGTTCAGCACTTTTGGAGACATAGTGGTGCAAATTTTTTGCCGTTTTTCCAAGATGGCGGCCGACCACGTGACATATGACATCATCATTTACATATTTTATTCCCCATGGAGAGTTCTTTACAATGAGCCATGTCGCAATTTTTTCTGTTCAGCACTTTCGGAGATATAGAGGTGCAAAGTTTTTCCAAGATGGCGGCCGAACCACGTGACTGATGACGTCATCATTAACATATTTGATTCCCCATGGAGAGTTCTTTACAATGAGCCATGTCTCAACTTTTTTCTGTTCAGTACTTTTGGAGATATGGAGGTGCAAATTTTTTCGGTTTTTCCAAGATGGCGGCCGAACCACGCGACTGATGACGTCATCATTAACATGTTTTATTCCCCATGGAGAGTTCTTCACAATGAGCCATGTCTCAATTTTTTCTGTTCAGCACTTTGAGATATCGAGGTGCAAATTTTTTCGGTTTTTCCAAGATGGCGGCCGAACCACGTGACCGATGACGTCATCATTTGGGCACAGTATATTAGAGGTCAAGACCAATATGTGTGCCAAGTTTGGCGATTCTACGTGCAACGGTGTAGACGCAGTGCTGCAAACAGACAAACAGACAAACAGACAAACAGACAAACAGACAAACAAACGAACAGATCAACATACTTGCCGGAATTTTTTCCGGCAAGTAACAAATGAAAAATCGGTCAGAGACCGAGGACTTGCCGGAGTGTACTTTTTTATCGGCCATTTAGAACAAATATGGCGGCTGAACCACGTGATAGATGATGTCATCATTAACATATTTTATTCCCCATGGAGAGTTCTTTACAATGAGCCATGTCTCAATTTTTTCTGCTCAGCACTTTTGGAGATATAGAGGTGCAAAGTTTTGCCGTTTTTCCAAGATGGCGGCCGAACCACGTGACATCTGACGTCATCATTAACATATTTTATTCCCCATGGACATTTCTTTCCAATGAGCCATGTCTCAATTTTTTCTGTTCAGCACTTTCGGAGATATAGAGGTGCAAAGCTTTTCCAAGATGGCGGCCGAACCACGTGACCTATGACGTCATCATTAACATATTTTATTTCCCATGGACATTTCTTTCCAATGAGCCATGTCTCAATTTTTTCTGTTCAGCACTTTCGGAGATATAGAGGTGCAAAGCTTTTCCAAGATGGCGGCCGAACCACGTGACCGATGACGTCATCATTAACATTTTTTATTCCACATGGAGAGTTCTTTACAATGAGCCATGCCTCAATTTTTTCTATTCAGGACTTTTGGAGATGTGGAGGTGCAGAGTTTTTCGGTTTTTCCAAGATGGCGGCTGAACCACGTGACCGATGACGTCATCATTAACATATTTTATTCCCCATGGAGGATTCTTTACAATGAGCCATGTCTCAATTTTTTCTATTCAGCACTTTTGGACACATAGAGGTGCAAAGTTTTTCGGTTTTTCCAAGATGGCGGCCGAACCACGTGACCGATGATATCATCATTAACATATTTTATTCCCCATGGAGAGTTCTTTACAATGAGCCATGTCTCAATTTTTTCTATTCAGCACTTTCGGAGATATGGAGGTGCAAAGTTTTTCGGTTTTTCCAAGATGGCGGCCGAACCACGTGACTGATGACGTCATCAGTAACATATTTTATTCCCCATGGAGAGATATTTACAATGAGCCATGTCTCAATTTTTTCTGTTCAGCACTTTCGGAGATATGGAGGTGTAAAGTTTTTCGGTTTTTCCAAGATGGCGGCCGAACCACGTGACCTATGACGTCATCATTAACATATTTTATGCCCCATGGACATTTCTTTCCAATGAGCCATGTCTCAATTTTTTCTGTTCAGCACTTTCGGAGATATAGAGGTGCAAAGCTTTTCCAAGATGGCGGCCGAACCACGTGACCGATGACGTCATCATTAACATTTTTTATTCCACATGGAGAGTTCTTTACAATGAGCCATGTCTCAATTTTTTCTATTCAGTACTTTCAGAGATATGGAGGTGCAAAGTTTTGCCGTTTTTCCAAGATGGCGGCCGAACCACGTGACATATGACATCATCATTAACATATTTTATTCCCCATGGGGAGTTCTTTACAATGAGCCATGTCTCAATTTTTTCTGTTCAGCACTTTTGGAGATTTCGTGGTGCAAAGTTTTGCCGTTTTTCCAAGATGGCAGCCCACCACGTGACCGGTGACGTCATCATTAACATATTTTATTCCCCATGGAGAGTTCATTACAATGAGCCGTGTCTCAATTTTTTCTATTCAGTACTTTCAGAGATATGGAGGTGCAAAGTTTTGCCGTTTTTCCAAGATGGCGGCCGACCACGTGACATATGACGTCATCATTAACCTATTTTATTCTGCATGGAGAGTTCTTTACAATGAGCCATGTCTCAATTTTTTCTGTTCAGCACTTTTGGAGATTTCGTGGTGCAAAGTTTTGCCGTTTTTCCAAGATGGCGGCCGACCACGTGACTGATGATGTCATCATTAACATATTTTATTCCCCATGGAGAGTTCTTTACAATGAGCCATGTCTCAATTTTTTCTGTTCAGCACTTTTGGAGATATAGTGGCGCAACGTTTTGCCGTTTTTCCAAGATGGCGACCGAACCACGTGACTGATGAGGTCATCATTTACTTATTTTATTCCCCATGGAGAGTTCTTTACAATGAGCCATGTAGCAATTTTTTGTGTTCAGTACTTTCGGAGATATAGAGGTGCAATTTTTTTTCGGTTTTTCCAAGATGGCCGCCGAACCACGTGACTGATGACGTCATCATTAACATATTTTATTCCCCATGGACAGTTCTTTACAATGAGCCATGTCTCAATTTTTTCTATTCAGCACTTTCGGAGATATGGAGGTGCAAATTTTTTCAAAGATGGCGGCCGAACCACGTGACCGATGACGTCATCATTTGGGCACAGTATATTAGAGGGCAAGCCAAATAAGTGTGCAAAGTTTGGCTATTCTACGTATAGAAAGATTCTACATATAGAAAGTTTTGCGGTTTTTCCAAGATGGCGGCCGAACCACGTGACCAATGACGTCATCATTAACATATTTTATTCCCCATCTAGAGTTCTTTACAATGAGCCATGTCTCAATTTTTTCTGTTCAGTACTTTCGGAGATATAGAAGTGCAAAGTTTTTCGGTTTTTCCAAGATGGCGGCCGAACCACGTCACCGATGACGTCATCAATTGGGCACAGTCTATTCCAGGGCAAGACCAATATGTGTGCAAAGTTTGGCGATTCTCCGTGCAACGGTGTAGACGCAGTGCTGCAAACAGACAGACAAACAGACAGACAAACAGACAAACAGACAAACAGACAAACAAACGAACAGATCAACATACTTGCCGGAAAATTTTTCCGGCAAGTAATGAAAAATCGGTCAGAGACCGAGGACTTGCCGGAATGTACTTTTTTATCGGCCATTTAGGACAAATATGGCGGCCGAACCATGTGATAGATGACGTGATCATTAACATATATTATTCCCCATGGAGAGTTCTTTACAAAGAGCCATGTCTCAACTTTTTCTATTCAGCACTTTTGGAGATATGGAGGTGCTACGTTTTTCGGTTTTTCCAAAATGGCGGCCGAACCACGTGACCTATGATGTCATCATTAACATATTTTATTCCCCATGGAGAGTTCTTTACAATGAGCCATGTCTCAATTTTTTCTATTCAGCACTTTCAGAGATATGGAGGTGCAAAATTTTTCGGTTTTTCCAAGATGGCGGCCGAACCACGTGACATATGACGTCCTAATTAACATATTTTATTCCCCATTGAGAGTTCTTTACAATGAGCCATGTCCCAATTTTTTCTGTTCAGCACATTTGGAGATATAGTGGTGCACAGTTTTGCCGTTTTTCCAAGATGGCGGCCGAACACGTGACTGATGACGTCATCATTAACATATTTTATTCCCCATGGAGAGTTCTTTACAATGAGCCATGTCTCAATTTTTTCTGTTCAGCACTTTTGGAGATATAGTGGTGCAAAGTTTTGCCGTTTTTCCAAGATGGCGGCCGACCACGTGACATATGACGTCATCATTAACATATTTTATTCCCCATGGAGAGTTCTTTACAATGAGCCATGTCTCAATTTTTTCTGTTCAGCACTTTTGGAGATATAGTGGCGCAACGTTTTGCCTTTTTTTTCCAAGATGGCGACCGAACCACGTGACTGATGACGTCATCATTTACATATTTTATTCCCCATGGAGAGTTCTTTACAATGAGCCATGTCTCAATTTTTTCTGTTCAGTACTTTCGGAGATATAGAGGTGCAAAGTTTTTCAGTTTTTCCAAGATGGCGGCCGAACCACGTCACCGATGACGTCATCAATTGGGCACAGTCTATTCCAGGGCAAGACCAATAAGTGTGCAAAGTTTGGCGATTCTACGTGCAACGGTGTAGACGCAGTGCTGCAAACAGACAAACAGACAGACAAACAGACAAATGAAAAATCGGTCAGAGACCGAGGACTTGCCGGAATGTACTTTTTTATCAGCCATTTAGGACAAATAGGGCGGCCGAACCACGTGACCGATGACGTCATAATTAACATATTTTATTCCCCATGGAGAGTTCTTTACAATGAGCCATACCTCAATTTTTTCTATTCAGGACTTTTGGAGATGTGGAGGTGCAGAGTTTTTCGGTTTTTCCAAGATGGCGGCCGAACCACGTGACCGATGACATCATCATTAACATATTTTGTTCCCCATGGAGAGTTCTTTACAATGAGCCATGTCTCAATTTTTTCTATTCAGCACTTTCGGAGATATGGAGGTGCTAAGTTTTTCGGTTTTTCCAAGATGGCGGCCGACCACGTGACTGATGACGTCATCATTAACATATTTTATGCCCCATGGAGAGTTCTTTACAATGAGCCATGTCTCAATTTTTTCTGTTCAGCACTTTTGGAGATATAGTGGTGCAAATTTTTGCCGTTTTTCCAAGATGGCGGCCGACCACGTGACATATGACGTCATCATTAACATATTTTATTCCCCATGGAGAGTTCTTTACAATGAGCCATGTCTCAATTTTTTCTGTTCAGTACTTTCGGAGATATAGAGGTGCAAATTTATTCGGTTTTTCCAAGATGGCGGCCGAACCACGTCACCGATGACGTCATCATTGAGGCACAGTATATTAGAGGGCAAGACCATTATGTGTGCAAAGTTTGGCGATTCTCCGTGCAACGGTGTAGACGCAGTGCTGCAAACAGACAAACAGACAAACAGACAAACAGACAAACAGATGAAAAATCGGTCAGAGACCGAGGACTTGCCGGAATGTACTTTTTTATCCGCCATTTAGGACAAATATGGCGGCCGAACCACGTGACCGATGACGTCATCATTAACATATTTTATTCCCCATGGAGAGTTCTTTACAATGAGGCATGTCTCAATTTTTTCTATTCAGCACTTTTGGACACATAGAGGTGCTAAGTTTTTCGGTTTTTCCAAGATGGCGGCCGAACCACGTGACATATGACGTCATCATTAACAAATTTTATTCCCCATGGAGAGTTCTTTACAATGAGCCATGTCTCAATTTTTTCTGTTCAGCACTTTTGGAGATATAGTGGTGCAAAGTTTTGCCGTTTTTCCAAGATGGTGGCCGACCACGTGACATATGACATCATCATTAACATATTTTATTCCCCATGGAGAGTTCTTTACAATGAGCCATGTCTCAATTTTTTCTGTTCAGCACTTTTGGAGATTTTGTGGTGCAAAGTTTTTGCCGTTTTTCCAAGATGGCGGCCGACCACGTGACTGATGACGTCATCATTAACATATTTTATTCCCCATGGAGAGTTCTTTACAATGAGCCATGTCTCAATTTTTTCTGTTCAGCACTTTTGGAGATATAGTGGTGCAAAGTTTTGCCGTTTTTCCAAGATGGCGGCCGACCACGTGACATATGACGTCATCATTAACATATTTTATTCCCCATGGAGAGTTCTTTACAATGAGCCATGTCTCAATTTTTTCTGTTCAGCACTTTTGGAGATATAGTGGCGCAACGTTTTGCCGTTTTTCCAAGATGGCGACCGAACCACGTGACTGATGACGTCATCATTAACATATTTTATTCCCCATGGAGAGTTCTTTACAATGAGCCATGTCTCAATTTTTTCCGTTCTGCACTTTTGGAGATATAGTGGTGCAAAGTTTTCCCGTTTTTCCAAGATGGCGGCCGAACCACGTGACCGATGGCATCATCATTAACATATTTTATTGCCCATGGAGAGTTCTTCACAATGAGCCATGTCTCAATTGTTTCTATTCAGCACTTTCAGAGAAATGGAGGTGCAAAATTTTTCGGTTTTTCCAAGATGGCGGCCGAACCACGTGACATATGACGTCATCATTAACATATTTTATTCCCCATGGAGAGTTCTTTACAATGAGCAATGTCTCAATTTTTTCTGTTCAGCACTTTTGGAGATATAGTGGTGCAAAGTTTTGCCGTTTTTCCAAGATGGCGGCCGACCACGTGACATATGACGTCATCATTAACATATTTTATTCCCCATGGAGCGTTCTTTACAATGAGCCATGTCTCAATTTTTTCTGTTCAGCACTTTTGGAGATATCGTGGTGCAAAGTTTTGCCGTTTTTCCAAGATGGCGGCCGACCACGTGACTGATGACGTCATCATTAACATATTTTATTCCCCATGGAGAGTTCTTTACAATGAGCCATGTCTCAATTTTTTCTGTTCAGCACTTTTGGAGATATAGTGGTGCAAAGTTTTGCCGTTTTTCCAAGATGGCGGCCGACCACGTGACTGATGACGTCATCATTAACATGTTTTATTCCCCATGGAGGGTTCTTTACAATGAGCCATGTCTCAATTTTTTCTGTTCAGTACTTTCGGAGATATAGTGGTGCAAAGTTTGCCCGTTTTTCCAAGATGGCGGCCGAACCACGTGACTGATGACGTCATCATTAACATATTTTGTTCCCCATGGAGAGTTCTTTACAATGAGCCATGTCTCAATTTTTTCTGTTCAGCACTTTTGGAGATATATTGGTGCAAAGTTTTGCCGTTTTTCCAAGATGGCGGCCGACCACGTGACTGATGACGTCATCATTAACATGTTTTATTCCCCATGGAGAGTTCTTCACAATGAGCCATGTCTCAATTTTTTCTGTTCAGCACTTTGAGATATCGAGGTGCAAAAATTTTCGGTTTTTCCAAGATGGCGGCCGAACCACGTGACTGATGACGTCATCATTTGGGCACAGTACATTAGAGGGCAAGACCAATATGTGTGCCAAGTTTGGCGATTCTACGTGCAACGGTGTAGACATAGTGCTGCAAACAGACAAACAGACAAACAGACAAACAGACAAACGAACAGATCAACATACTTGCCGGAAAATTTTTCCGGCAAGTAACAAATGAAAAATCGGTCAGAGACCGAGGACTTGCCGGAATTTACTTTTTATCGGCCATTTAGGACAAATATGGCGGCCGAAACACGTGAACGATGACGTCATCATTAACATATTTTATTCCCCATGGAGAGTTCTTTACAATGAGCCATGTCTCAATTTTTTCTATTCAGCACTTTTGGAGATCTGGAGGTGCTAGGTTTTTCCAAGATGGCGGCTAAACCACGTGACCGATGACGTCATTATTACCATATTTAATTCCCCATGGAGAGTTCTTTACAATGAGCCATGTCTCAATTTTTTCTGTTGAGCAATTTTGGAGCTATAGTGGTGCAAAATTTTTCGGTTTTTCCAAGATGGCGGCCGAACCACGTGACTGATGACGTCATCATTACCATATTTGATTCCCCATGGAGAGTTCTTTACAATGAGCCATGTCTCAATTTTTTCTATTCAGCACTTTTGGAGATCTGGAGGTGCTAGGTTTTTCCAAGATGGCGGCTAAACCACGTGACCGATGACGTCATTATTAACATGTTTTATTCCCCATGGAGAGTTCTTTACAATGAGTCATGTCTCAATTTTTTCTATTCAGCACTTTCACAGATATGGAGGTGCTAGGTTTTACGGTTTTTCCAAGATGGCGGGCGAACCACGTGACCTATGACGTCATTATTAACATATTTTATTCCCCATGGAGAGTTCTTTACAATGAGTCATGTCTCAATTTTTTCTATTCAGCACTTTCAGAGATATGGTGCTAGGTTTTACGGTTTTTCCAAGATGGCGGCCGGACCACGTGACCTATGACGTCATTATTAACATATTTTATTCCCCATGGAGAGTTCTTTACAATGAGCCATGTCTCAATTTTTTCTGTTCAGCACATTTGGAGATATAGTGGTGCAAAGTTTTGCCGTTTTTCCAAGATGGCGGCCGACAACGTGACATATGACGTCATCATTAACATATTTTACTCCCCATGGAGAGTTCTTTACAATGAGCCATGTCTCAATTTTTTCTGTTCAGAACTTTTGGAGATAGAGGTGCAACGTTTTTCGGATTTTCCAAGATGGCGGCCGAACCACGTGACCGATGACGTCATAATTAACATATTTTATTCCCCATGGAGAGTTCTTTCCAATGAGCCATGTCTCAATTTTTTCTATTCAGCACCTTCGGAGATATGGAGGTGCAAAGTTTTTCGAATTTTCCAAGATGGCAGCAGAACGACGTGACTGATGACGTCATCATTAACATATTTTATTCCCCCTGGAGAGTTCTTTCCAATGAGCCATGTCTCAATTTTTTCTATTCAGCACTTTCGGAGATATGGAGGTGAAATTTTTTTCCGTTTTTCCAAGATGGCGGCCAACCACTTGACTGATGACGTCATCATTTACATATTTTATTCCACATGGAGAGTTCTTCACAATGAGCCATGTCTCAATTTTTTCTGTTCAGCACTTTTGGAGATATAGTGGTGCAAAGTTTTGCCGTTTTTCCAAGATGGCGGCCGACCACGTGACTGATGACGTCATCATTAACATATTTTATTCCCCATAGAGTTCTTTACAATGAGCCATGTCTCAATTTTGTCTGTTCAGCACTTTTGGAGATATAGTGGTGCAAAGTTTTTCGGTTTTTCCAAGATGGCGGCCGAACCACGTGACCGATGACGTCATCAATTGGGCACAGTCTATTCCAGGGCAAGACCAATATGTGTGCAAAGTTTGGCGATTCTACGTGCAACGGTGTAGACGCAGTGCTGCAAACAGACAGACAGACAGACAGACAGACAGACAGACAGACAAACAGACAGACAAACGAACAGATCAACATACTTGCCGGAATCTTTTCCGGCAAGTAACAAACAGACAGACAGACAGACAGACAGACAAACGAACAGATCAACATACTTGCCGGAAAAATTTTTCCGGCAAGTAATGACGTCATCATTAACATATTTTATTCCCCATGGAGAGTTCTTTACAATGAGCCATGTCTCAATTTTTTCTGTTCAGCACTTTTGGAGATATAGTGGTGCAAATTTTTGCCGTTTTTCCAAGATGGCGGCCGACCACGTGACATATGACGTCATCGTTAACATATTTTATTCCCCATGGAGAGTTCTTTACAATGAGCCATGTCTCAATTTTTTCTGTTCAGCACTTTTGGAGATATAGTGGTGCAAATTTTTGCCGTTTTTCCAAGATGGCGACCGACCACGTGACATATGACGTCATCATTAACATATTTTATTCCCCATGGAGAGTTCTTTACAATGAGCCATGTCTCCATTTTTTCTGTTCAGTACTTTCGGAGATATAGAGGTGCAAAATTTTTCGGTTTTTCCAAGATGGCGGCCGAACCACGTCACCGATGACGTCATCAATTGGGCACAGTCTATTCAAGGGCAAGACCAATATGTGTGCAAAGTTTGGCGATTCTCCGTGCAACGGTGTAGACGCAGTGCTGCAAACAGACAGACAAACAGACAAACAGACAGACAGACAAACAGACAAACAAACGAACAGATCAACATACTTGCCGGAATCTTTTCCGGCAAGTAACAAACAGACAGATGACGTCATCATTAACATATTTTATTCCCCATGGAGAGTTCTTTACAATGAGCCATGTCTCAATTTTTTCTGTTCAGCACTTTTGGAGATATAGTGGTGCAAATTTTTGCCGTTTTTCCAAGATGGCGGCCGACCACGTGACATATGACGTCATCGTTAACATATTTTATTCCCCATGGAGAGTTCTTTACAATGAGCCATGTCTCAATTTTTTCTGTTCAGCACTTTTGGAGATATAGTGGTGCAAATTTTTGCCGTTTTTCCAAGATGGCGACCGACCACGTGACATATGACGTCATCATTAACATATTTTATTCCCCATGGAGAGTTCTTTACAATGAGCCATGTCTCCATTTTTTCTGTTCAGTACTTTCGGAGATATAGAGGTGCAAAATTTTTCGGTTTTTCCAAGATGGCGGCCGAACCACGTCACCGATGACGTCATCAATTGGGCACAGTCTATTCAAGGGCAAGACCAATATGTGTGCAAAGTTTGGCGATTCTCCGTGCAACGGTGTAGACGCAGTGCTGCAAACAGACAGACAAACAGACAAACAGACAGACAGACAAACAGACAAACAAACGAACAGATCAACATACTTGCCGGAATCTTTTCCGGCAAGTAACAAACAAACGAACAGATCAACATACTTGCCGGAATCTTTTCCGGCAAGTAACAAACAGACAGATGACGTCATCATTAACATATTTTATTCCCCATGGAGAGTTCTTTACAATGAGCCATGTCTCAATTTTTTCTGTTCAGCACTTTTGGAGATATAGTGGTGCAAATTTTTGCCGTTTTTCCAAGATGGCGGCCGACCACGTGACATATGACGTCATCGTTAACATATTTTATTCCCCATGGAGAGTTCTTTACAATGAGCCATGTCTCAATTTTTTCTGTTCAGCACTTTTGGAGATATAGTGGTGCAAATTTTTGCCGTTTTTCCAAGATGGCGACCGACCACGTGACATATGACGTCATCATTAACATATTTTATTCCCCATGGAGAGTTCTTTACAATGAGCCATGTCTCCATTTTTTCTGTTCAGTACTTTCGGAGATATAGAGGTGCAAAATTTTTCGGTTTTTCCAAGATGGCGGCCGAACCACGTCACCGATGACGTCATCAATTGGGCACAGTCTATTCAAGGGCAAGACCAATATGTGTGCAAAGTTTGGCGATTCTCCGTGCAACGGTGTAGACGCAGTGCTGCAAACAGACAGACAAACAGACAAACAGACAGACAGACAAACAGACAAACAAACGAACAGATCAACATACTTGCCGGAATCTTTTCCGGCAAGTAACAAACGAACAGATCAACATACTTGCCGGAAAATTTTTCCGGCAAGTAACAAATGAAAAATCGGTCAGAGACCGAGGACTTGCCGGAATGTACTTTTTTATTGGCCATTTAGGACAAATATGGCGGCCGAACCACGTGACTGATGACGTCATCATTAACATATTTTATTCCCCATGGAGAGTTCTTTACATTGAGCCACGTCCCAAGTTTTTCTATTCAGGACTTTCGGAGATATGGAGGTGTAACGTTTTCCGGTTTTTCCAAGATGGCGGCCGAACCACGTGACATATGACGTCATCATTAACATATTTTATTCCCCCATGGAGAGTTCTTTACAATGAGCCATGTCTCAATTGTTTCTGTTCAGCACTTTTGGAGATATAGTGGTGCAAAGTTTTGCCGTTTTTCCAAGATGGCGGCCGAACCACGTGACCTATGACGTCATCATTAACATATTTTATTCCCCATGGAGAGTTCTTTACAATGAGCCATGTCTCAATTTTTTCTGTTCAGCACTTTTGGAGATATAGTGGTGCAAAGTTTTGCCGTTTTTCCAAGATGGCGGCCGAACCACGTGACCTATGACGTCATCATTAACATGTTTTATTCCCAATGGAGGGTTCTTTACAATGAGCCATGGCTCAATTTTTTCTGTTCAGCACATTGAGATATCGAGGTGCAAAATTTTTCGGTTTTTCCAAGATGGCGGCCGAACCACGTGACTGATGACGTCATCATTTGGGCACAGTATATTAGAGGGCAAGACCAATATGTGTGCCAAGTTTGGCGATTCTACGTGCAACGGTGTCAGAGACCTCGGTCAGAGACCGAGGACTTGCCGGAATGTACTTTTTTATCGGCCATTTAGGACAAATATGGTGGCCGAAACACGTGATAGATGACGTCATCAGTAACTTATTTTATTCCCCATGGAGAGTTCTTTTCAATGAGCCATGTCTCAATTTTTTATATTCAGCACTTTCAGAGATATGGAGGTGCAATTTTTTTCCAAGATGGCGGCCGAACCACGTGACATATGACGTCATCATTAACATATTTTATTCCCCATGGAGAGTTCTTTCCAATGAGCCATGTCTCAATTTTTTCTGTTCAGCACTTTTGGAGATATAGTGGTGCAAAGTTTTGCCGTTTTTCCAAGATGGCGGCCGACCACGTGACATATGACGTCATCATTAACATATTTTATTCCCCATGGAGAGTTCTTTACAATGAGCCATGTCTCAATTTTTTCTATTCAGCACTTTCGGAGATATGGAGGTGCAAAGTTTTTCGGATTTTCCAAGATGGCGGCCGAATCACGTGAACGATGACGTCATCATTAACATATTTTATTCCCCATGGTGAGTTCTTTACAATGAGCCATGTCTCAATTTTTTCTGTTCAGCACTTTGAGATATCGAGGTGCAAAATTTTTCGGTTTTTCCAAGATGGCGGCCGAACCACGTGACCGATGACGTCATCATTTGGGCACAGTATATTAGAGGGCAAGACAAATACGTGTGCAAAGTTTGGTGATTCTACGTGCAACGGTGTAGACGTAGTGCTGCAAACAGACAAACAGACAAACAGACAAACAGACAAACAGACAAATGAAAAATCGGTCAGAGACCGAGGACTTGCCGGAATGTACTTTTTTATTGGCCATTTAGGACAAATATGGCGGCCGAACCACGTGACTGATGACGTCATCATTAACATATTTTATTCCCCATGGAGAGTTCTTTACATTGAGCCACGTCCCAAGTTTTTCTATTCAGGACTTTCGGAGATATGGAGGTGTAACGTTTTCCGGTTTTTCCAAGATGGCGGCCGAACCACGTGACATATGACGTCATCATTAACATATTTTATTCCCCCATGGAGAGTTCTTTACAATGAGCCATGTCTCAATTGTTTCTGTTCAGCACTTTTGGAGATATAGTGGTGCAAAGTTTTGCCGTTTTTCCAAGATGGCGGCCGAACCACGTGACCTATGACGTCATCATTAACATATTTTATTCCCCATGGAGAGTTCTTTACAATGAGCCATGTCTCAATTTTTTCTGTTCAGCACTTTTGGAGATATAGTGGTGCAAAGTTTTGCCGTTTTTCCAAGATGGCGGCCGAACCACGTGACCTATGACGTCATCATTAACATGTTTTATTCCCAATGGAGGGTTCTTTACAATGAGCCATGGCTCAATTTTTTCTGTTCAGCACATTGAGATATCGAGGTGCAAAATTTTTCGGTTTTTCCAAGATGGCGGCCGAACCACGTGACTGATGACGTCATCATTTGGGCACAGTATATTAGAGGGCAAGACCAATATGTGTGCCAAGTTTGGCGATTCTACGTGCAACGGTGTCAGAGACCTCGGTCAGAGACCGAGGACTTGCCGGAATGTACTTTTTTATCGGCCATTTAGGACAAATATGGTGGCCGAAACACGTGATAGATGACGTCATCAGTAACTTATTTTATTCCCCATGGAGAGTTCTTTTCAATGAGCCATGTCTCAATTTTTTATATTCAGCACTTTCAGAGATATGGAGGTGCAATTTTTTTCCAAGATGGCGGCCGAACCACGTGACATATGACGTCATCATTAACATATTTTATTCCCCATGGAGAGTTCTTTCCAATGAGCCATGTCTCAATTTTTTCTGTTCAGCACTTTTGGAGATATAGTGGTGCAAAGTTTTGCCGTTTTTCCAAGATGGCGGCCGACCACGTGACATATGACGTCATCATTAACATATTTTATTCCCCATGGAGAGTTCTTTACAATGAGCCATGTCTCAATTTTTTCTATTCAGCACTTTCGGAGATATGGAGGTGCAAAGTTTTTCGGATTTTCCAAGATGGCGGCCGAATCACGTGAACGATGACGTCATCATTAACATATTTTATTCCCCATGGTGAGTTCTTTACAATGAGCCATGTCTCAATTTTTTCTGTTCAGGACTTTCGGAGATATGGAGGTGCAAAAATTTTCGTTTTTTCCAAGATGGCGGCCGAACCACGTGACCGATGACGTCATCATTAACATATTTTATTCCCCATGGAGAGTTCTTTACAATGAGCCATGTCTCAATTTTTTCTGTTCAGCACTTTGAGATATCGAGGTGCAAAATTTTTCGGTTTTTCCAAGATGGCGGCCGAACCACGTGACCGATGACGTCATCATTTGGGCACAGTATATTAGAGGGCAAGACAAATACGTGTGCAAAGTTTGGTGATTCTACGTGCAACGGTGTAGACGTAGTGGTGCAAACAGACAAACAGACAAACAGATGAAAAATCGGTCAGAGACCGAGGACTTGCCGGAATGTACTTTTTTATCGGCCATTTAGGACAAATATGGCGGCCGAACCACGTGACCGATGACGTCATCATTAACATATTTTATTCCCCATGGAGAGTTCTTTACAATGAGCCATGTCTCAATTTTTTTTCTATTCTGCACTTTTGGAGATATGGAGGTGTTAAGTTTTTCGGTTTTTCCAAGATGGCGGCCGAACCACGTGACCTATGACGTCATCATTTACGTATTTTATTCCCCATGGAGAGTTCTTTACAATGAGCCATGTCTCAATTTTTTCTGTTCAGCACTTTTGGAGATATAGTGGTGCAAAGTTTTGCCGTTTTTCCAAGATGGCGGCCGACCACGTGACTGATGACGTCATCATTAACATATTTTATTCCCCATGGAGGGTTCTTTACAATGAGCCATGTCTCAATTTTTTCTGTTCAGTACTTTCGGAGATATAGTGGCACAAATTTTTTCGGTTTTTCCAAGATGGCGGCCGAACCACGTGACTGATGACGTCATCATTAACATATTTTATTCCCCATGGAGAGTTCTTCACAATGAGCCATGTCTCAATTTTTTCTGTTTCGTACTTTCGGAGATATGGAGGTGCAAAGTTTTTCGGTTTTTCCAAGATGGCGGCCGACCACGTGACATATGACGTCATCATTAACATATTTTATTCCCCATGGAGAGTTCTTTACAATGAGCCAGGTCTCAATTTTTTCTGTTCAGCACTTTTGGAGATATAGTGGCGCAACATTTTGCCGTTTTTCCAAGATGGCGACCGAACCACGTGACTGATGACATCATCATTTACATATTTTATTCCCCATGGAGAGTTCTTTACAATGAGCCATGTCTCAATTTTTTCTGTTCAGTACTTTCGGAGATATAGAGGTGCAAAGTTTTTCGGTTTTTCCAAGATGGCGGCCAAACCACGTCACCAATGACGTCATCAATTGGGCACAGTCTATTACAGGGCAAGACCAATATTTGTGCAAAGTTTGGCGATTCTACGTGCAACGGTGTAGACGCAGTGCTGCAAACAGACAAACAGACAGACAGACAGACAGACAGACAGATGAAAAATCGGTCAGAGACCGAGGACTTGCCGGAATTTACTTTTTTATCGGCCATTTCAGACAAATATGGCTGACGAACCACGTGACCGATGACGTCATCATTAACAAATTTTATTCCCCATGGAGAGTTCTTTACAATGAGCCATGTCTCAATTTTTTCTATTCAGCACTTTCGGAGATATAGAGGTGCAAAGTTTTTCGGTTTTTCCAAGATGGCGGCCGAACCACGTCACCGATGACATCATCAATTGGGCACAGTCTATTCCAGGGCAAGACCAATATGTGTGCAAAGTTTGGCGATTCTACGTGCAACGGTGTAGACGCAGTGCTGCAAACAGACAGACAGACAAACAGACAGACAAACAAACAAACAGATCAACATACTTGCCGGAATCTTTTCCGGCAAGTAACAAACGAACAGATCAACGGAATCTTTTCCGGCAAGTAATGAAAAATCGGTCAGAGACCGAGGACTTGCCGTAATGTACTTTTTTATCGGCCATTTAGGACAAATATGGCGGCCGAACCACGTGACCGATGACGTCATCATTAACATATTTTATTCCCCATGGAGAGTTCTTTACAATGAGCCATGCCTCAATTTTTTCTATTCAGGACTTTTGGAGATGTGGAGGTGGAGTTTTTCGGTTTTTCCAAGATGGCGGCCGAACCACGTGACCGATGACATCATGAACATATTTTATTCCCCGTGGAGAGTTCTTTACAATGAGCCATGTCTCAATTTTTTCTATTCAGCACTTTCGGAGATGTGGAGGTGATAGGTTTTTCGGTTTTTCCAAGATGGCGGCCGACCACGTGACTGATGACGTCATCATTAACATATTTTATTCCCCATGGAGAGTTCTTTACAATGAACCATGTCTCAATTTTTTCTGTTCAGCACTTTTGGAGATATAGTGGCGCAACGTTTTGCCATTTTTCCAAGATGGCGACCGAACCACGTGACTGATGACGTCATCATTTACATATTTTATTCCCCATGGAGAGTTCTTTACAATGAGCCATGTCTCAATTTTTTCTGTTCAGTACTTTCGGAGATATAGAGGTGCAAGGATTTTCGGTTTTTCCAAGATGGCGGCCGAACCACGTCACCGATGACGTCATCAATTGGGCACAGTCTATTCCAGGGCAAGACCAATACGTGTGCAAAGTTTGGCGATTCTACGTGCAACGGTGTAGACGCAGTGCTGCAAACAGACAGACAAACAGACAGACAGACAGATGAAAAATCGGTCAGAGACCGAGGACTTGCCGGAATTTACTTTTTTATCGGCCATTTAGGACAAATATGGCGGCCGAACCACGTGACCGATGATGTCATCATTAACATATTTTATTCCCCGTGGAGAGTTGTTTACAATGAGCCATGTCTCAATTTTTTCTGTTAAGCACTTTTGGAGATATAGTGGTGCAAAGTTTTGCCGTTTTTCCAAGATGGCGGCCGACCACGTGACTGATGACGTCAACATTAAGATATTTTATTCCCCATGGAGAGTTCTTTACAATGAGCCATGTCTCAATTTTTTCTGTTCAGTACTTTTGGAGATATAGCGGTGCAATTTTTTTGCCGTTTTTCCAAGATGGTGGCCGAATCACGTGACCTATGACGTCATCATTAACATATTTCATTCTCCATGGAGTGTTCTTTACAATGAGCCATGTCTCAATTTTTTCTGTTCAGCACTTTTGGAGATATAGTGGTGCAAAGTTTTGCCGTTTTTCCAAGATGGCGGCCGACCACGTGACTGATGACGTCATCATTAAGATATTTTATTCCCCATGGAGAGTTCTTTACAATGAGCCATGTCTAAATTTTTTCTGTTCAGTACTTTTGGAGATATAGCGGTGCAATTTTTTTGCCGTTTTTCCAAGATGGCGGCCGAATCACGTGACCTATGACGTCATCATTAACATATTTCATTCCCCATGGAGAGTTCTTTACAATGAGCCATGTCTCAATTTTTTCTGTTCAGTACTTTTGGAGATATGGAGGTGCAAATTTTTTCGGTTTTTCCAAGATGGCGGCCGAACCACGTGACTGATGACGTCATCATTAACATGTTTTATTCCCCATGGAGAGTTCTTCACAATGAGCCATGTCTCAATTTTTTCTGTTCAGCACTTTGAGATATCGAGGTGCAAATTTTTTCGGTTTTTCCAAGATGGCGGCCGAACCACGTGACCGATGACGTCATCATTTGGGCACAGTATATTAGAGGGCAAGACCAATATGTGTGCCAAGTTTGGCGATTCTACGTGCAACGGTGTAGACGCAGTGCTGCAAACAGACAAACAGACAAACAGACAAACAGACAAACAGACAAACAAACGAACAGATCAACATACTTGCCGGAATCTTTTCCGGCAAGTAACAAACAGACAAATGAAAAATCGGTCAGAGACCGAGGACTTGCCGGAATGTACTTTTTTATCCGCCATTTAGGACAAATATGGCGGCCGAACCACGTGACCGATGACGTCATCATTAACATATTTTATTCCCCATGGAGAGTTCTTTACAATGAGCCATGCCTCAATTTTTTCTATTCAGGACTTTTGGAGATGTGGAGGTGCAGAGTTTTTCGGTTTTTCCAAGATGGCGGCCGAACCACGTGACTGATGACGTCATCATTAACATATTTTATTCCCCATGGAGAGTTCTTTACAATGAGCCATGTCTCAATTTTTTCTGTTCAGCACTTTTGGAGATATAGTGGTGCAAAGTTTTGCCGTTTTTCCAAGATGGCGGCCGACCACGTGACATATGACATCATCATTAACATATTTTATTCCCCATGGAGAGTTCTTTACAATGAGCCATGTCTCAATTTTTTCTGTTCAGGACTTTTGGAGATTTAGTGGTGCAAAGTTTTGCCGTTTTTCCAAGATGGCGGCCGACCACGTGACTGATGACGTCATCATTAACATATTTTATTCCCCATGGAGAGTTCTTTACAATGAGCCATGTCTCAATTTTTTCTGTTCAGCACTTTTGGAGATATAGTGGTGCAAAGTTTTGCCGTTTTTCCAAAATGGCGGCCGACCACGTGACATATGACATCATCATTAACATATTTTATTCCCCATGGAGAGTTCTTTACAATGAGCCATGTCTCAATTTTTTCTGTTCAGCACTTTTGGAGATATAGTGGTGCAAAGTTTTGCTGTTTTTCCAAGATGGCGGCCGACCACGTGACTGATGACGTCATCATTAACATATTTTATTCCCCATGGAGAGTTCTTTACAATGAGCCATGTCTCAATTTTTTCTGTTCAGTACTTTCGGAGATATAGAGGTGCAAAGTTTTTCGGTTTTTCCAAGATGGCGGCCGAACCACGTCACCGATGACGTCATCAATTGGGCACAGTCTATTCCAGGGCAAGACCAATATGTGTGCAAAGTTTGGCGATTCTACGTGCAACGGTGTAGACGCAGTGCTGCAAACAGACAGACAAACAGACAAACAGACAAACAGAAAATTTTTCCGGCAAGTAACAAACGAACAGCTCAACATACTTGCCGGAATCTTTTCCGGCAAGTAATGAAAAATCGGTCAGAGACCGAGGACTTGCCGGAATGTACTTTTTTATCGGCCATTTAGGACAAATATGGCGGCCGAAACACGTGACCGATGATGTCATCATTAACATATTTTATTCCCCATGGAGAGTTCTTTACAACGAGCCATGTCTCAATTTTTTCTATTCAGCACTTTCAGATATGGAGGTGCAATTTTTTCCCAAGATGGCGGCCGAACCACGTGACATATGACGTCATCATTAACATATTTTATTCCCCATGGAGAGTTCTTTACAACGAGCCATGTCTCAATTTTTTCTGTTCAGCACTTTTGGAGATATAGTGGTGCAAAGTTTTGCCGTTTTTCCAAGATGGCGGCCGACCACGTGACATATGACGTCATCATTGTAGTGAAATCGTATCCGTACTGAACCCGGGTGGGGATGCTCGCTGCTCGCTGTCATTGTTGTCACCGCTAGGGGCGTGACTATAAGACCCGTTGCTGTGTCAGTGCTCCGAGACTTCTCCCTTGTGACATGTTACATCGGTAGCCTCGTTTATGGTACGCCTTTATAGAATAACTAGCTTGCTTGCATTGACTGATATGAATGGCTTTATGAGATGTCGCATCGTATGCTTATTGTGTATTTCTACTTACAGGAATGATGTGATGATCTAAATGCAATTAAACCAAACCGTTGGACTAAAGTTGTGTGGACCTGAATGGTTTTCCACAACACTTAATTGCATTTAAGATCTGCTGACATGGCTGGCAACAAGACGTTGACGGTGTCCATTTTCAGCGCCGACCCACAAGCCACGGACGGAGGCTTGCAACTCAAGCACTGGCTCCGACAACTGGAGCATCTCTTTGACGAGCCTGAGACCGCTCCGACGCCTGCCGCGAAGCTGGCGATATTACACTCAAAAATCGACTACCGGGTCTACCACGCGGTCGCTCAATGCACGACGTATGATCTTACCATCGCGGAGCTCAAGCGGCTTTACATAAAAGAAAAAAGCCCTGTGTATGCGCGTTATTTGCTGCAGACGCGACGGCAGCAGCCCAACGAGCCTATGGATCATTACGCCCAGGAGCTCCGGCAGCTCATGCTGGACAGCGTCAAGGAGCCACGGACTCCCGAGCAAGCTAAAGATGATCGACTTTTAGATGCCTTCATAGCAGGGGTCTCCTCCCAGGAACTACGTCTCAAACTCTTGGAGAAGACCGACCTGACCTTCGCTACGGCGGTTGAGCAAGCGACGGTGTATACCGAAGCGCGGATGCAATCGAACGCCTATGATCGCACGCGCCTTTTGGCGGGCACCTCACTACACGCCCGGCCGGAGAGTACCACTGACGAGGACGTGGATCCGCCTGCTGAACTCCGGGATGCTCCGGAGGATGACCCTACCCTGACAGCTGCCGTTACGACCAGCAGACCCAAGGCCTTGCGCGGGGCCGCATGTTTTTTTTGTGGAGGGCCTCGTCATGCCCGAGTCGTGTGTCCGGCACGTGACGCTATTTGCCATTTGTGCTCGCTAAAGGGACATTACGCGAAAGTGTGCAAGAAATCGGCACGCGGCTCGCGGCCCTTCGACTCGCGCAGCCGCGGCCGCGCGGGCGCAGCAACCTTGAACGGGCTCGTAGCAGAACCCACGAGCCCAGCACCTTACCCGACTTCGAAGGGGAGGGCCGCTCTCTGCGGCCCGCTGGGCGCTCAGACGACCTTGATTGGCGCCACCGGACAGCCACCACCGTCTCATTCTCCATCGGGGACAAAGGCCGCGTCCTTGGCCAAACCACGGGCCACACTTCACCAAGCCCCTCGTACTCCTCGAGTCGCCCACGAGCTAACGGCGGCCCCCGCCCCGTCAAAAGAGTTAAGGCAACTTTCGAATAATGTAAAAAGGCAATTTCGAATACTACGGAAGCCTCTTGTCAAAGCGACCAAAAATGTAAAAAGGCGATTTCGGATACTACGGAAGCCTTTATCTGCCAGGAGTGTCAAAAGGCAATGTCAAATACTACGGAGGCCTTTTCTCGTCGGATTTTGAATCGCGAAACACCGGAATGCTGGGGAAAGCCCTCTGATGACGATAATGGGATCCCCATGGCCAACACAGCCTCCGGCCACGCTCGCAAAACTGCTGCTGGTGTAGGATCCACCCGCGAGGCTGGACCGACCCATTCGGGGGGCTCAGTCCCGCTCCCAGCTGCCTCGTCTGGCCTGGCTCAAGCCCTTATTCCCCTTATGGTTGAGGGCCATTGTGTTCAGGCCTTGGTGGATACCGGATCTACGGATAGTTTTATCGACCAACGACTTGTGCTCAGGCATGGATGGCGGATCGGGCGGTCTACGAGACGGATCTTCATGGCTTCCCAGGGACTGCGGCTCAGCACGAAAGGGGAATGCCGATTGAAACTCGTGCTAAAGGGACGGGTTTTCCCTGATGTACACCTTATGGTTTTACCCGCATTATGTGCTGATATTCTGTTAGGACACGATTTTCTTAAGCTGCATGGACGTCTGGTAATGGAGTTCGGTGGGCCTGACACTCTTGTTGTGGGGCCGGACGACGCGCTAACGGTGTGCGCCCTAGCGCAAATGGACGTCCGGCCGCTTTCGCTGTTCCCCAATCTAACCTCCGACTGTACCCCCGTCGCAGTAAAATCGCGACGCTACTCTCGCGCGGACATGCAATTCATTGCGGACGAAACGGCTCAGCTCTTGAAGGACGGCATCATAGAACCTAGCAGGTCGCCGTGGCGCGCTCAGGTCTTAGTGGTGCGCAGCGTGGCCCATCGCAAACGCATGGTAATCGACTATTCCCAATCGATTAACCGCTTTACACGGCTGGATGCCTACCCCCTTCCGGGGATGGACGCGCTGGTGCAACAGGTATCCCAGTATTCGGTCTATTGTACTCTCGATCTCCGTAGTGCGTACCACCAGATCCCTATCTCTAGGGCGGATCGTATCTATACCGCTTTCGAGTCGGGGCAGCGGTTGTACCAATTTACTCGATTGCCCTTTGGGGTGACGAACGGGGTCGCTTGTTTCCAGAGGGCCATGGATGACCTCGTTGCGCGGGAGCACTTAACCGATGTTTTCGTCTACCTCGATAACCTTACGGTTTGTGGATATGACCAAGGGCACCATGACGCTAATCTGAAGCGCTTCCTTGAGGTCGCGCAACGGTATCACTTAACTATGAACGAGGATAAGTGCCGATACTCCCTACGCACCATAGATCTTCTGGGGTACACCGTGACCCATGGCTCTGTCTGTCCGGATAAGGAACGTCTGCGACCTTTGCTCGACATGGCCCCTCCCTGCGATCGGGCGTCCCTGAAACGCGCCCTTGGGCTGTTCGCCCATTACTCCAAATGGGTGCAAAATTTCTCCGCGAAACTTCGCCCCCCTTGTGGCCTGCGACACTTTTCCCCTGAGTTCGGCCGCATTGACGGCCTTTGAAGGTCTTAAGACCGACATCGCCCGAGCCGCCGTAGCGACCATCGACGAGAGCGGCTCGTTCGTCCTCGAAAGTGACGCCTCGGATCAGGCCATCGCGGCGACCCTCTCCCAAGGGGGACGTCCCGTGGCTTTCTTTTCACGGACTCTTACCTCCGCTGAGCGGAGGCACTCGTCCGTTGAAAAGGAAGCGTATGCGATCGTCGAGTCTATTCGGCGATGGCGCCCGTACCTACTCGGGCGGAGCTTCCAAATCATCACGGACCAGCAAAGCGTTGCGTTCATGTACGACACCTTACACGCCCAGCGCATTAAGAACGAGAAAATCACTCGCTGGCGTATCGAACTCGCCGACTTCTGTTACACCATCAAATATCGCCCAGGGAAGGATAACCAGGCCGCCGATGCCTTATCACGCCCGACTACATGTGCTGGTATCACCTCGTTGGAGGGCCTACGGGTGCTGCATGCTACTGCGGGCCATCCCGGCGTAACGCGTTTCGCTCATTTTGTGCGGTGTGGGAATCTCCCATACTCGATTGACGATATCCGCCGTATCTGTCGCGACTGCGCTATCTGCGCGGAAATCAAACCGCGTTTCTATAACCCTCCTATGGGGACTCTGGTGAAGGCTACACGCCCGTGGGAACGCTTGGCGATGGATTTCAAGGGCCCTTTGCCGGTGTCGAGCGGCTCTCGCTATCTGCTCACTATCGTTGATGAGTACTCACGATTCCCCTTTGCTTATATGTGCGCGGACATGACTGCTGCCACGGTGATGCGATGCTTACAGAACTTGTTCTCAATGTTCGGTTACCCGGCCTATGTCCATACCGACCGGGGTGCAGTCTTCTTGTCTCAGGAGGTGCGCGGCTATCTGCTCCAAAACAACATTGCGTCTAGTTACACCACGCCGTACAGACCCCAGGCTAATGGGCAGATCGAACGCTTCAACGGGATTATCTGGAGGGCCGTCATGCTCCATCTCCGGACCCACGGCCGGGGCCTCGATAAATGGGCTTGGTCGCTACCTGCGGCGTTGAACTCAATCCGGGCACTCCTGAGTACGGCAACTAACCAAACTCCCCACGAGCGACTTTTCCACCACCCCAGGAGCTCGGGGTGTATACGGTCTTTGCCCAGTTGGCTCGCTGGGCCCGGGC
Source organism: Myxine glutinosa (assembly GCF_964187855.1). NCBI lineage: Eukaryota > Metazoa > Chordata > Myxini > Myxiniformes > Myxinidae > Myxine > Myxine glutinosa. Next base: position 187,741,115 of record NC_136266.1, read on the forward strand.
CGGCCTACCTTAAACGGGCGGTTCGCGCGAGCAAGTACGACCCCCTTGTGGACAAAGTGCAGATTCTCCAGGCTAATCCTGAGCATGCTCGTGTGATGACGTCTGATGGTCGTGAGACTACTGTCTCCGTTCGTCATCTTGCCCCTTGCGGGGTCGACGACCTTAGTAGGGAATCGGACGAACCGGTCGAACCCATCTATGAGACTATGGCCTCTCCCGACGCTCCCATCGCCGACAGTCCACCGACCCTCCCCCCGTCGAGACTGCCCGGGTCCGACGACTTGGCGTTACCCCCTTCATCACCCGACCCTGTTGACGCCTCTGACACCGGGGATACAGGGTTACGAGACGCCGTACCCGGGGAGTTTCGAACGCGTGCTGGCAGAGAAATTCGCCGCCCGGCCCGCTACGGTTGGGCCGACTGATACTCCGCGCCCTATTCATGCTGACGCTCACTCGCTTTTAGCCACGCGGCCGTATAATTCTGACGGGGGGGGTGAATGTAGTGAAATCGTATCCGTACTGAACCCGGGTGGGGATGCTCGCTGCTCGCTGTCATTGTTGTCACCGCTAGGGGCGTGACTATAAGACCCGTTGCTGTGTCAGTGCTCCGAGACTTCTCCCTTGTGACATGTTACATCGGTAGCCTCGTTTATGGTACGCCTTTATAGAATAACTAGCTTGCTTGCATTGACTGATATGAATGGCTTCATGAGATGTCGCATCGTATGCTTATTGTGTATTTCTACTTACAGGAATGATGTGATGATCTAAATGCAATTAAACCAAACCGTTGGACTAAAGTTGTGTGGACCTGAATGGTTTTCCACAACAATCATTAACATATTTTATTCCCCATGGAGTTCTTTACAATGAGCCATGTCTCAATTTTTTCTGTTCAGCACTTTTGGAGATATAGTAGTGCAAAGTTTTGCCGTTTTTCCAAGATGGCGGCCGACCACGTGACATCTGACGTCATCATTAACATATTTTATTCCCCATGGAGAGTTCTTTACAATGAGCCATGTCTCAATTTTTTCTGTTCAGTACTTTCGGAGATATAGAGGTGCAAAGTTTTTCGGTTTTTCCAAGATGGCGGCCGAACCACGTGACTGATGACGTCATCATTAACATGTTTTATTCCCCATGGAGAGTTCTTCACAATGAGCCATGTCTCAATTTTTTCTGTTCAGCACTTTGAGATATCGAGGTGCAAATTTTTTCGGTTTTTCCAAGATGGCGGCCGAACCACGTGACCGATGACGTCATCATTAACATATTTTATTCCCCATGGAGAGTTCTTTACAATGAGCCATGCCTCAATTTTTTCTATTCAGGACTTTTGGAGATGTGGAGGTGCAGAGTTTTTCGGTTTTTCCAAGATGGCGGCCGACCACGTGACATATGACATCATTAACATATTTTATTCCCCATGGAGAGTTCTTTACAATGAGCCATGTCTCAATTTTTTCTATTCAGCACTTTCAGAGATATGGAGGTGCTAGGTTTTTCGGTTTTTCCAAGATGGCAGCCGACCACGTGACTGATGACGTCATCATTAACATATGTTATTCCCCATGGAGAGTTCTTTACAATGAGCCATGTCTCAATTTTTTCTGTTCAGCACTTTTGGCGATATAGTGGTGCAAAATTTTGCCGTTTTTCCAAGATGGCGGCCGACCACGTGACATATGACGTCATCATTAACATATTTTATTCCCCATGGAGAGTTCTTTACAATGAGCCATGTCTCAATTTTTTCTGTTCAGCACTTTTGGAGATATCGTGGCGCAACGTTTTGCCGTTTTTCCAAGATGGCGACCGAACCACGTGACTGATGACGTCATCATTTACATATTTTATTCCGCATGGAGAGTTCTTTACAATGAGCCATGTCTCAATTTTTTCTGTTCAGTACTTTCGGAGATATAGAGGTGCAACGTTTTTCGGTTTTTCCAAGATGGCGGCCGAACCACGTCACCGATGACGTCATCAATTGGGCACAGTCTATTCCAGGGCAAGACCAATATGTGTGCAAAGTTTGGCGATTCTACGTGCAACGGTGTAGACGCAGTGCTGCAAACAGACAAACAGACAGACAGACAGACAGACAGACAGACAGACAAACAAACGAACAGATCAACATACTTGCCGGAATCTTTTCCGGCAAGTAACGAACAGATCAACATACTTGCCGGAAAATTTTTCCGGCAAGTAACAAACAAACGAACAGATCAACATACTTGCCGGAAAATTTTTCCGGCAAGTAATGAAAAATCGGTCAGAGACCGAGGACTTGCCGGAATGTACTTTTTTATCGGCCATTTAGGACAAATAGGGCGGCCGAACCACGTGACCGATGACGTCATCATTAACATATTTTATTCCCCATGGAGAGTTCTTTACAATGAGCCATACCTCAATTTTTTCTATTCAGGACTTTTGGAGATGTGGAGGTGCAGAGTTTTTCGGTTTTTCCAAGATGGCGGCCGAACCACGTGACCGATGACATCATCATTAACATATTTTGTTCCCCATGGAGAGTTCTTTACAATGAGCCATGTCTCAATTTTTTCTATTCAGCACTTTCGGAGATATGGAGGTGCTAAGTTTTTCGGTTTTTCCAAGATGGCGGCCGACCACGTGACTGATGACGTCATCATTAACATATTTTATTCCACATGGAGAGTTCTTTACAATGAGCCATGTCTCAATTTTTTCTGTTCAGCACTTTTGGAGATATAGTGGTGCAAATTTTTGCCGTTTTTCCAAGATGGCGGCCGACCACGTGACATATGACGTCATCATTAACATATTTTATTCCCCATGGAGAGTTCTTTACAATGAGCCATGTCTCAATTTTTTCTGTTCAGTACTTTCGGAGATATAGAGGTGCAAATTTATTCGGTTTTTCCAAGATGGCGGCCGAACCACGTCACCGATGACGTCATCATTAACATATTTTATTCCCCATGGAGAGTTCTTTGCAATGAGCCATGTCTCAATTTTTTCTATTCAGCACTTTCGGAGATATGGAGGTGCAAAGTTTTTGGGGTTTTCCAAGATGGCGGCCGAACCACGTGACCGATGCCGTCATCACTAACATTTTATTCCCCATGGAGAGTTCTTTACAATGAGCCATGTCTCAATTTTATCTGTTCAGCACTTTTGGAGATATAGTGGTGCAAAGTTTTGCCATTTTCCAAGATGGCGGCCGAACCACGTGACTGATGACGTCATCATTAACATATTTTATTCTCCATGGAGAGTTCTTCACAATGAGCCATGTCTGAATTTTTTCTGTTCAGCACTGAGATATTGAGGTGCAAAATTTTTCGGTTTTTCCAAGATGGCGGCCGAACCACGTGACCGATGACGTCATCATTTGGGCACAGTATATTAGAGCGCAAGACAAATACGTGTGCAAAGTTTGGTGATTCTACGTGCAACGGTGTAGACGTAGTGCTGCAAACAGACAAACAGACAAACAGACAAACAGACAAATGAAAAATCGGTCAGAGACCGAGGACTTGCCGGAATGTACTTTTTTATTGGCCATTGAGGACAAATATGGCGGCCGAACCACGTGACTGATGACGTCATCATTAACATATTTTATTCCCCATGGAGAGTTCTTTACAATGAGCCATGTCTCAATTTTTTCTGTTCAGCACTTTTGGAGATATAGTGGTGCAAAGTTTTGCCGTTTTTCCAAGATGGCGGCCGACCACGTGACATATGACGTCATCATTAACATATTTTATTCCCCATGGAGAGTTCTTTACAATGAGCCATGTCTCAATTTTTTCTGTTCAGCACTTTTGGAGATATAGTGGCGCAACGTTTTTCGGTTTTTCCAAGATGGCGGCCGAACCACGTGACCTATGACGTCATCGCTAACATATTTTATTCCCCATGGAGAGTTCTTTACAATGAGCCATGTCTCAATTTTTTCTGTTCAGCACTTTTGGAGATATAGTGGTGCAAAGTTTTGCCGTTTTTCCAAGATGGCGGCCGACCACGTGACATATGACGTCATCATTAACATATTTTATTCCCCATGGAGAGTTCTTTACAATGAGCCATGTCTCAATTTTTTCTGTTCAGCACTTTTGGAGATATAGTGGCGCAACGTTTTGCCGTTTTTCCAAGATGGCGACCGAACCACGTGACTGATGACGTCATCATTTACATATTTTATTCCCCATGGAGAGTTCTTTACAATGTGCCATGTCTCAATTTTTTCTGTTCAGTACTTTCGGAGATATAGAGGTGCAAAAGTTTTCGGTTTTTCCAAGATGGCGGCCGAACCACGTCACCGATGACGTCATCAATTGGGCACAGTCTATTCCAGGGCAAGACCAATATGTGTGCAAAGTTTGGCGATTCTACATGCAACAGTGTAGACGCAGTGCTGCAAACAGACAGACAGACAGACAGACAGACAAACAGACAGACAGACAAATGAAAAATCGGTCAGAGACCGAGGACTTGCCGGAATTTACTTTTTTATCGGCCATTTAGGACAAATATGGCGGCTGAACCACCTGACCGATGACATCATCATTAACATATTTTATTCCCCACGGAGAGTTCTTTACAATGAGCCATGTCTCAATTTTTTCTGTTCAGCACTTTTGGAGATAGAGGTGCAACGTTTTTCGGATTTTCCAAGATGGCGGCCGAACCACGTGACCGATGACGACATCATTAACATATTTTATTCCCCCTGGAGAGTTCTTTCCAATGAGCCATGTCTCAATTTTTTCTGTTCAGCACTTTTGGAGATAGAGGTGCAACGTTTTTCGGATTTTCCAAGATGGCGGCCGAACCACGTGACCGATGACGTCATCATTAACTTATTTTATTCCCCCTGGAGAGTTCTTTCCAATGAGCCATGTCTCAATTTTTTCTATTCAGCACTTTCGGAGATATGGAGGTGAATTTTTTTCCCGTTTTTCCAAGATGGCGGCCGCACCACGTGACCGATGACGTCATCATTAACATATTTTATTCCACATGGAGAGTTCTTGACAATGAGCCATGTCTCAATTTTTTCTATTCAGCACTTTCGGAGATATGGAGGTGCTAGGTTTTTCGGTTTTTCCAAGATGGCGGCCGACCACGCGACTGATGACGTCATCATTAACATATTTTATTCCCCATGGAGAGTTCTTTACAATGAGCCATGTCTCAATTTTTTCTGTTCAGCACTTTTGGAGATATAGTGGTGCAAAGTTTTGCCGTTTTTCCAAGATGGCGGCCGACCACGTGACATATGACGTCATCATTAACATATTTTATTCCCCATGGAGAGTTCTTTACAATGAGCCATGTCTCAATTTTTTCTGTTCAGCACTTTTGGAGATATAGTGGCGCAACGTTTTGCCGTTTTTCCAAGATGGCGACCGAACCACGTGACTGATGACGTCATCATTTACATATTTTATTCCCCATGGAGAGTTCTTTACAATGAGCCATGTCTCAATTTTTTCTGTTCAGTACTTTCGGAGATATAGAGGTGCAAGGTTTTTCAGTTTTTCCAAGATGGCGGCCGAACCACGTCACCGATGACGTCATCAATTGGGCACAGTCTATTCCAGGGCAAGACCAATATGTGTGCAAAGTTTGGCGATTCGCCGTGCAACGGTGTAGACGCAGTGCTGCAAACAGACAGACAGACAGACAGACAGACAGACAGACAGACAAACAGACAGACAAACGAACAGATCAACATACTTGCCGGAAAAATTTTTCCGGCAAGTAACAAATGAAAAATCGGTCAGAGACCGAGGACTTGCCGGAATGTACTTTTTTATCGGCCATTTAGGACAAATATGGCGGCCGAACCACGTGACCGATGACGTCATCATTAACATATTTTATTCCCCATGGAGAGTTCTTTACAATGAGCCATGTCTCAATTTTTTCCACTCTGCACTTTTGGAGATATAGTGGTGCAAAGTTTTCCCGTTTTTCCAAGATGGCGGCCGAACCACGTGACATATGACGTCATCATTAACATATTTTATTCCCCATTGAGAGTTCTTTGCAATGAGCCATGTCTCAATTTTTTCCATTCTGCACTTTTGGAGATATAGTGGTGCAAAGTTTTCCCATTTTTCCAAGATGGCGGCCGAACCACGTGACCGATGCCGTCATCATTAACATATTTTATTCCCCATGGAGAGTTCTTTACAATGAGCCATGTCTCAATTTTTTCTGTTCAGCACTTTTGGAGATTTTGTGGTGCAAAGTTTTGCCGTTTTTCCAAGATGGCGGCCGACCACGTGACTGATGACGTCATCATTAACATATTTTATTCCCCATGGAGAGTTCTTTACAATGAGCCATGTCTCAATTATTTCTGTTCAGCACTTTTGGAGATATAGTGGTGCAAAGTTTTGCCGTTTTTCCAAGATGGCGGCCGACCACGTGACATATGACGTCATCATTAACATATTTTATTCCCCATGGAGAGTTCTTTCCAATGAGCCATGTCTCAATTTTTTCTGTTCAGCACTTTTGGAGATATAGTGGCGCAACGATTTGCCGTTTTTCCAAGATGGCGACCGAACCACGTGACTGATGACGTCATCATTTACATATTTTATTCCCCATGGAGAGTTCTTTACAATGAGCCATGTCTCAATTTTTTCTGTTCAGTACTTTCGGAGATATAGAGGTGCAAATTTATTCGGTTTTTCCAAGATGGCGGCCGAACCACGTCACCGATGACGTCATCATTGGGGCACAGTATATTAGAGGGCAAGACCATTATGTGTGCAAAGTTTGGCGATTCTCCGTGCAACGGTGTAGACGCAGTGCTGCAAACAGACAAACAGACAAACAGATGAAAAATCGGTCAGAGACCGAGGACTTGCCGGAATGTACATTTTTATTGGCCATTGAGGACAAATATGGCGGCCGAACCACGTGACCGATGACATCATCATTAACATATTTTATTCCCCATGGAGAGTTCTTTACAATGAGGCATGTCTCAATTTTTTCTATTCAGCACTTTTGGACACATAGAGGTGCTAAGTTTTTCGGTTTTTCCAAGATGGCGGCCGAACCACGTGACACATGACGTCATCATTAACAAATTTTATTCCCCATGGAGAGTTCTTTACAATGAGCCATGTCTAAATTTTTTCTGTTCAGCACTTTTGGAGATATAGTGGTGCAAAGTTTTGCCGTTTTCCAAGATGGCGGCCGACCACGTGACATATGACATCAGCATTAACATATTTTATTCCCCATGGAGAGTTCTTTACAATGAGCCATGTCTCAATTTTTTCTGTTCAGCACTTTTGGAGATTTCGTGGTGCAAAGTTTTGCCGTTTTTCCAAGATGGCGGCCGACCACGTGACTGATGACGTCATCATTTACATATTTTATTCCCCATGGAGAGTTCTTTACAATGAGCCATGTCTCAATTTTTTCTGTTCAGCACTTTTGGAGATATGGTGGTGCAAAGTTTTGCCGTTTTTCCAAGATGGCGGCCGACCACGTGACATATGACGTCATCATTAACATATTTTATTCCCCATGGAGAGTTCTTTACAATGAGCCATGTCTCAATTTTTTCTGTTCAGCACTTTTGGAGATACAGTGGCACAACGTTTTGCCGTTTTTCCAAGATGGCGACCGAACCACGTGACTGATGACGTCATCATTAACACATTTTATTCCCCATGGAGAGTTCTTCACAATGAGCCATGTCTCAATTTTTTCTGTTCAGTACTTTCGGAGATATAGCGGTGCAAATTATTTCGGTTTTTCCAAGATGGCCGCCGAAACACGTGACCGATGACGTCATATATTGGGCACAGTCTATTCCAGGGCAAGACGAATATGTGTGCAAAGTTTGGCGATTTTCCGTGCAACGGTGTAGACGCAGTGCTGCAAACAGACAGACAAACAGACAGACAAACAGACAAACAGACAGACAAACAAACGAACAGATCAACATACTTGCCGGAAAAATTTTTCCGGCAAGTAATGAAAAATCGGTCAGAGACCGAGGACTTGCCGGAATGTACTCTTTTATCGGCCATTTAAGACAAATATGGCGTCCGAACCACGTGATAGATGACGTCATCATTAACATATATTATTCCCCATGGAGAGTTCTTCACAAAGAGCCATGTCTCAACTTTTTCTATTCAGCACTTTTGGAGATATGGAGGTGCTACGTTTTTCGGTTTTTCCAAGATGGCAGCCGAACCACGTGACCTATGATGTCATCATTAACATATTTTATTCCCCATGGAGAGTTCTTTACAATGAGCCATGTCTCAATTTTTTCTATTCAGCACTTTCAGAGATATGGAGGTGCACAATTTTTCGGTTTTTCCAAGATGGCGGCCGAACCACGTGACATATGACGTCATCATTAACATATTTTATTCCCCATTGAGAGTTCTTTACAATGAGCCATGTCTCAATTTTTTCCATTCTGCACTTTTGGAGATATAGTGGTGCAAAGTTTTCCCATTTTTCCAAGATGGCGGCCGAACCACGTGACCGATGGCGTCATCATTAACATATTTTATTCCCCATGGAGAGTTCTTTACAATGAGCCATGTCTCAATTTTTTCTGTTCAGCACTTTTGGAGATTTTGTGGTGCAAAGTTTTGCCGTTTTTCCAAGATGGCGGCCGACCACGTGACTGATGACGTCATCATTAACATATTTTATTCCCCATGGAGAGTTCTTTACAATGAGCCATGTCTCAATTATTCTGTTCAGCACTTTTGGAGATATAGTGGTGCAAAGTTTTGCCGTTTTTCCAAGATGGCGGCCGACCACGTGACATATGACGTCATCATTAACATATTTTATTCCCCATGGAGAGTTCTTTCCAATGAGCCATGTCTCAATTTTGTCTGTTCAGCACTTTTGGAGATATAGTGGCGCAACGATTTGCCGTTTTTCCAAGATGGCGACCGAACCACGTGACTGATGACGTCATCATTTACATATTTTATTCCCCATGGAGAGTTCTTTACAATGAGCCATGTCTCAATTTTTTCTGTTCAGCACTTTTGGAGATATAGTGGTGCAAATTTTTGCCGTTTTTCCAAGATGGCGGCCGACCACGTGACATATGACGTCATCATTAACATATTTTATTCCCCATGGAGAGTTCTTTACAATGAGCCATGTCTCAATTTTTTCTGTTCAGTACTTTCGGAGATATAGAGGTGCAAATTTATTCGGTTTTTCCAAGATGGCGGCCGAACCACGTCACTGATGACGTCATCATTGAGGCACAGTATATTAGAGGGCAAGACCATTATGTGTGCAAAGTTTGGCGATTCTCCGTGCAACGGTGTAGACGCAGTGCTGCAAACAGACAAACAGACAGACAAACAGACAGACAAACAGACAGACAGACAAACAAACGAACAGATCAACATACTTGCCGGAAAATTTTTCCGGCAAGTAACAAACAGACAAACAGATGAAAAATCGGTCAGAGACCGAGGACTTGCCGGAATTTACTTTTTTATCGGCCATTTAGGACAAATATGGCGGCCGAACCACGTGACCGATGACGTCATCATTAACATATTTTATTCCCCATGGAGAGTTCTTTACAATGAGCCATGTCTCAATTTTTTCCATTCTGCACTTTTGGAGATATAGTGGTACAAAGTTTTCCCGTTTTTCCAAGATGGCGGCCGAACCACGTGACCGATGACGACATCATTAACATATTTTATTCCCCCTGGAGAGTTCTTTCCAATGAGCCATGTCTCAATTTTTTCTGTTCAGCACTTTTGGAGATAGAGGTGCAACGTTTTTCGGATTTTCCAAGATGGCGGCCGAACCACGTGACCGATGACGTCATCATTAACTTATTTTATTCCCCCTGGAGAGTTCTTTCCAATGAGCCATGTCTCAATTTTTTCTATTCAGCACTTTCGGAGATATGGAGGTGAATTTTTTTCCCGTTTTTCCAAGATGGCGGCCGCACCACGTGACCGATGACGTCATCATTAACATATTTTATTCCACATGGAGAGTTCTTGACAATGAGCCATGTCTCAATTTTTTCTATTCAGCACTTTCGGAGATATGGAGGTGCTAGGTTTTTCGGTTTTTCGAAGATGGCGGCCGACCACGCGACTGATGACGTCATCATTAACATATTTTATTCCCCATGGAGAGTTCTTTACAATGAGCCATGTCTCAATTTTTTCTGTTCAGCACTTTTGGAGATATAGTGGTGCAAAGTTTTGCCGTTTTTCCAAGATGGCGGCCGACCACGTGACATATGACGTCATCATTAACATATTTTATTCCCCATGGAGAGTTCTTTACAATGAGCCATGTCTCAATTTTTTCTGTTCAGCACTTTTGGAGATATAGTGGCGCAACGTTTTGCCGTTTTTCCAAGATGGCGACCGAACCACGTGACTGATGACGTCATCATTTACATATTTTATTCCCCATGGAGAGTTCTTTACAATGAGCCATGTCTCAATTTTTTCTGTTCAGTACTTTCGGAGATATAGAGGTGCAAGGTTTTTCAGTTTTTCCAAGATGGCGGCCGAACCACGTCACCGATGACGTCATCAATTGGGCACAGTCTATTCCAGGGCAAGACCAATATGTGTGCAAAGTTTGGCGATTCGCCGTGCAACGGTGTAGACGCAGTGCTGCAAACAGACAGACAGACAGACAGACAGACAGACAGACAGACAAACAGACAGACAAACGAACAGATCAACATACTTGCCGGAAAAATTTTTCCGGCAAGTAATGAAAAATCGGTCAGAGACCGAGGACTTGCCGGAATGTACTTTTTTATCGGTCATTTAGGACAAATATGGCGGCCGAACCACGTGACCGATGACGTCATCATTAACATATTTTATTCCCCATGGAGAGTTCTTTACAATGAGCCATACCTCAATTTTTTCTGTTCAGGACTTTTGGAGATGTGAAGGTGCAGAGTTTTTCGGTTTTTCCAAGATGGCGGCCGACCACGTGACTGATGACGTCATCATTAACATATTTTATTCCCCATGGAGAGTTCTTTACAATGAGCCATGTCTCAATTTTTTCTGTTCAGCACTTTTGGAGATATAGTGGTGAAAATTTTTGCCGTTTTTCCAAGATGGCGGCCGACCACGTGACATATGACGTCATCATTTACGTATTTTATTCCGCATGGAGAGTTCTTTACAACGAGCCATGTCTCAATTTTTTCTGTTCAGTACTTTCGGAGATATAGAGGTGCAAAGTTTTTCGGTTTTTCCAAGATGGCGGCCGAACCACGTCACCGATGACGTCATCAATTGGGCACAGTCTATTCCAGGGCAAGACCAATATGTGTGCAAAGTTTGGCGGTTCTACGTGCAACGGTGTAGACGCAGTGCTGCAAACAGACAGACAGACAGACAGACAAACAGACAAACAGACAAACAGACAGACAAACGAACAGTTCAACATACTTGCCGGAAAATTTTTCCGGCAAGTAACAAACGAACAGATCAACATACTTGCCGGAATCTTTTCCGGCAAGTAACAAACAGACAAACGAACAGATCAACATACTTGCCGGAAATTTTTTTCCGGCAAGTAACAAACGAACAGATCAACATACTTGCCGGAAAATTTTTCCGGCAAGTAATGAAAAATCGGTCAGAGACCGAGGACTTGCCGGAATGTACTTTTTTATCGGCCATTTAGGACAAATATGGCGGCCGAACCACGTGACCGATGACGTCATCATTAACGTATTTTATTCCCCATGGAGAGTTCTTTACAATGAGCCATGTCTCAATTTTTTCTATTCAGGACTTTTGGAGATGTGGAGGTGCAGAGTTTTTCGGTTTTTCCAAGATGGCGGCCGAACCACGTGACCGATGACATCATCATTAACATATTTTATTCCCCATGGAGAGTTCTTTACAATGAGCCATGTCTCAATTTTTTCTGTTCAGCACTTTTGGAGATTTTGTGGTGCAAAGTTTTGCCGTTTTTCCAAGATGGCGGCCGACCACGTGACTGATGACGTCATCATTAACATATTTTATTCCTCATGGAGAGTTCTTTACAATGAGCCATGTCTCAATTTTTTCTGTTCAGCACTTTTGGAGATTTTGTGGTGCAAAGTTTTGCCGTTTTTCCAAGATGGCGGCCGACCACGTGACTGATGACGTCATCATTAACATATTTTATTCCCCATGCAGAGTTCTTTACAATGAGCCATGTCTCAATTTTTTCTGTTCAGCACTTTTGGAGATTTCGTGGTGCAAAGTTTTGCCGTTTTTCCAAGATGGCGGCCGACCACGTGACTGATGACGTCATCCTTTACATATTTTATTCCCCATGGAGAGTTCTTTACAATGAGCCATGTCTCAATTTTTTCTGTTCAGTACTTTCGGAGATATAGAGGTGCAAAGTTTTTCGGTTTTTCCAAGATGGCGGCCGAACCACGTCACCGATGACGTCATCAATTGGGCACAGTCTATTCCAGGGCAAGACCAATATGTGTGCAAAGTTTGGCGATTCTACGTGCAACGGTGTAGACGCAGTGCTGCAAACAGACAGACAGACAGACAAACAGACAGACAGACAGACAAATGAAAAATCGGTCAGAGACCGAGGACTTGCCGGAATGTACTTTTTTATCGGCCATTTAGGACAAATATGGCGGCCGAAACACGTGACCGATGATGTCATCATTAACATATTTTATTCCCCATGGAGAGTTCTTTACAACGAGCCATGTCTCAATTTTTTCTATTCAGCACTTTCAGATATGGAGGTGCAATTTTTTCCCAAGATGGCGGCCGAACCACGTGACATATGACGTCATCATTAACATATTTTTTTCCCCATGGAGAGTTCTTTACAATGAGCCATGTCTCAATTTTTTCTGTTCAGCACTTTTGGAGATATAGTGGTGCAAAGTTTTGCCGTTTTTCCAAGATGGCGGCCGAGTCACGTGACCGATGACGTCATCATTAACATATTTTATTCCCCATGGAGAGTTCTTTTCAATGAGCCATGTCTCAATTTCTTCTATTCAGCACTTTCAGAGATGTGGTGGTTTCGGTTTTTCCAAGATGGCGGCCGAACCACGTGACATATGATGTCATCATTAACAAATTTTATTCCCCATGGAGAGGTCTTTACAATGAGCCATGTCTCAATTTTTTCCATTCTGCACTTTTGGAGATATAGTGGTGCAAAGTTTTTGCCGTTTTTCCAAGATGGCGGCCGAACCACGTGACCGATGGCATCATCATTAACATATTTTATTCCCCATGGAGAGGTCTTTACAATGAGCCATGTCTCAATTTTTTCTGTTCAGCACTTTTGGAGATATAGTGGTGCAAATTTTTGCCGTTTTTCCAAGATGGCGGCCGACCACGTGACATATGACATCATTAACATATTTTATTCCCCATGGAGGGTTTTTTACAATGAGCCATGTCTCAATTTTTTCTGTTCAGCACTTTTGGAGATTTCGTAGTGCAAAGTTTTGCCGTTTTTCCAAGAGGGCGGCCGACCACGTGACTGATGACGTCATCATTAACATATTTTATTCCCCATGTGGAGTTCTTTACAATGAGCCATGTCTCAATTTTTTCTGTTCAGCACTTTTGGCGATATAGTGGTGCAAAGTTTTGCCGTTTTTCCAAGATGGCGGCCGACCACGTGACATATGACGTCATCATTAACATATTTTATTCCCCATGGAGAGTTCTTTACAATGAGCCATGTCTCAATTTTTTCTGTTCAGCACTTTTGGAGATATCGTGGTGCAACGTTTTGCCGTTTTTCCAAGATGGCGACCGAACTACGTGACTGATGACGTCATCATTAACATGTTTTATTCCCCATGGAGAGTTCTTTACAATGAGCCATGTCTCAATTTTTTCTGTTCAGTACTTTCAGAGATATAGAGGTGCAACGTTTTTCGGTTTTTCCAAGATGGCGGCCGAACCACGTCACCGATGACGTCATCAATTGGGCACAGTCTATTCCAGGGCAAGACCAATATGTGTGCAAAGTTTGGCGATTCTACGTGCAACGGTGTAGACGCAGTGCTGCAAACAGACAGACAGACAGACAGATGAAAAATCGGTCAGAGACCGAGGACTTGCCGGGATGTACTTTTTTATCGACCATTTAGGACAAATATGGCGGCCGAACTACGTGATACATGACGTCATCATTAACATATTCAATGTTAATTTTTGTGAATGTTAATGTCAATGTTAATTCAATTTTTTCCATTCTGCACTTTTGGAAATATAGTGGTGCAAAGTTTTTGCCGTTTTTCCAAGATGGCGGCCGAACCACGTGACCGATGGCATCATCATTAACATATTTTATTCCCCATGGAGAGTTCTTTACAATGAGCCATGTCTCAATTTTTTCTATTCAGAGATATGGAGGTGCAAAATTTTTCGGTTTTTCCAAGATGGCGGCCGAACCACGTGACATATGATGTCATCATTAACAAATTTTATTCCCCATGGAGAGTTCTTTACAATGAGCCATGTCTCAATTTTTTCTGTTCAGCACTTTTGGAGATATAGTGGTGCAAAGTTTTGCCGTTTTTCCAAGATGGCGGCCGACCACGTGACATATGACATCATCATTAACATATTTTATTCCCCATGGAGAGTTCTTTACAATGAGCCATTTCTCAATTTTTTCTGTTCAGCACTTTTGGAGATAAAGTGGTGCAAAGTTTTGCCGTTTTTCCAAGATGGCGGGCGACCACGTGACATATGACGTCATCATTAACATATTTTATTCCCCATGGAGAGTTCTTTACAATGAGCCATGTCTCAATTTTTTCTGTTCAGCACTTTTGGAGATATAGTGGCGCAACGTTTTGCCGTTTTTCCAAGATGGCGACCGAACCACGTGACCGATGACGTCATCATTAACATATTTTATTCCACATGGAGAGTTCTTGACAATGAGCCATGTCTCAATTTTTTCTGTTCAGTACTTTTGGAGATATGGAGGTGCAAATTTTTTCGGTTTTTCTAAGATGGCTGCCGAACCACGTGACCGATGACGTCATCATTTGGGCACAGTATATTAGAGGGCAAGACCAATATGTGTGCCAAGTTTGGCGATTCTACGTGCAACGGTGTAGACGCAGTGCTGCAAACAGACAAACAGACAGACAAACAGACAAACAGACAAATGAAAAATCGGTCAGAGACCGAGGACTTGCCGGAATGTACTTTTTTATCGGCCATTTAGGACAAATAGGGCGGCCGAACCACGTGACCGATGACGTCATCATTAACATATTTTATTCCCCATGGAGAGTTCTTTACAATGAGCCATACCTCAATTTTTTCTATTCAGGACTTTTGGAGATGTGGAGGTGCAGAGTTTTTCGGTTTTTCCAAGATGGCGGCCGAACCACGTGACCGATGACATCATCATTAACATATTTTATTCCCCATGGAGAGTTCTTTACAATGAGCCATACCTCAATTTTTTCTGTTCAGGACTTTTGGAGATGTGAAGGTGCAGAGTTTTTCGGTTTTTCCAAGATGGCGGCCGACCACGTGACTGATGACGTCATCATTAACATATTTTATTCCCCATGGAGAGTTCTTTACAATGAGCCATGTCTCAATTTTTTCTGTTCAGCACTTTTGGAGATATAGTGGTGAAAATTTTTGCCGTTTTTCCAAGATGGCGGCCGACCACGTGACATATGACGTCATCATTTACGTATTTTATTCCGCATGGAGAGTTCTTTACAACGAGCCATGTCTCAATTTTTTCTGTTCAGTACTTTCGGAGATATAGAGGTGCAAAGTTTTTCGGTTTTTCCAAGATGGCGGCCGAACCACGTCACCGATGACGTCATCAATTGGGCACAGTCTATTCCAGGGCAAGACCAATATGTGTGCAAAGTTTGGCGGTTCTACGTGCAACGGTGTAGACGCAGTGCTGCAAACAGACAGACAGACAGACAGACAAACAGACAAACAGACAAACAGACAGACAAACGAACAGTTCAACATACTTGCCGGAAAATTTTTCCGGCAAGTAACAAACGAACAGATCAACATACTTGCCGGAATCTTTTCCGGCAAGTAACAAACAGACAAACGAACAGATCAACATACTTGCCGGAAATTTTTTTCCGGCAAGTAACAAACGAACAGATCAACATACTTGCCGGAAAATTTTTCCGGCAAGTAATGAAAAATCGGTCAGAGACCGAGGACTTGCCGGAATGTACTTTTTTATCGGCCATTTAGGACAAATATGGCGGCCGAACCACGTGACCGATGACGTCATCATTAACGTATTTTATTCCCCATGGAGAGTTCTTTACAATGAGCCATGTCTCAATTTTTTCTATTCAGGACTTTTGGAGATGTGGAGGTGCAGAGTTTTTCGGTTTTTCCAAGATGGCGGCCGAACCACGTGACCGATGACATCATCATTAACATATTTTATTCCCCATGGAGAGTTCTTTACAATGAGCCATGTCTCAATTTTTTCTGTTCAGCACTTTTGGAGATTTTGTGGTGCAAAGTTTTGCCGTTTTTCCAAGATGGCGGCCGACCACGTGACTGATGACGTCATCATTAACATATTTTATTCCTCATGGAGAGTTCTTTACAATGAGCCATGTCTCAATTTTTTCTGTTCAGCACTTTTGGAGATTTTGTGGTGCAAAGTTTTGCCGTTTTTCCAAGATGGCGGCCGACCACGTGACTGATGACGTCATCATTAACATATTTTATTCCCCATGCAGAGTTCTTTACAATGAGCCATGTCTCAATTTTTTCTGTTCAGCACTTTTGGAGATTTCGTGGTGCAAAGTTTTGCCGTTTTTCCAAGATGGCGGCCGACCACGTGACTGATGACGTCATCCTTTACATATTTTATTCCCCATGGAGAGTTCTTTACAATGAGCCATGTCTCAATTTTTTCTGTTCAGTACTTTCGGAGATATAGAGGTGCAAAGTTTTTCGGTTTTTCCAAGATGGCGGCCGAACCACGTCACCGATGACGTCATCAATTGGGCACAGTCTATTCCAGGGCAAGACCAATATGTGTGCAAAGTTTGGCGATTCTACGTGCAACGGTGTAGACGCAGTGCTGCAAACAGACAGACAGACAGACAAACAGACAGACAGACAGACAAATGAAAAATCGGTCAGAGACCGAGGACTTGCCGGAATGTACTTTTTTATCGGCCATTTAGGACAAATATGGCGGCCGAAACACGTGACCGATGATGTCATCATTAACATATTTTATTCCCCATGGAGAGTTCTTTACAACGAGCCATGTCTCAATTTTTTCTATTCAGCACTTTCAGATATGGAGGTGCAATTTTTTCCCAAGATGGCGGCCGAACCACGTGACATATGACGTCATCATTAACATATTTTTTTCCCCATGGAGAGTTCTTTACAATGAGCCATGTCTCAATTTTTTCTGTTCAGCACTTTTGGAGATATAGTGGTGCAAAGTTTTGCCGTTTTTCCAAGATGGCGGCCGAGTCACGTGACCGATGACGTCATCATTAACATATTTTATTCCCCATGGAGAGTTCTTTTCAATGAGCCATGTCTCAATTTCTTCTATTCAGCACTTTCAGAGATGTGGTGGTTTCGGTTTTTCCAAGATGGCGGCCGAACCACGTGACATATGATGTCATCATTAACAAATTTTATTCCCCATGGAGAGGTCTTTACAATGAGCCATGTCTCAATTTTTTCCATTCTGCACTTTTGGAGATATAGTGGTGCAAAGTTTTTGCCGTTTTTCCAAGATGGCGGCCGAACCACGTGACCGATGGCATCATCATTAACATATTTTATTCCCCATGGAGAGGTCTTTACAATGAGCCATGTCTCAATTTTTTCTGTTCAGCACTTTTGGAGATATAGTGGTGCAAATTTTTGCCGTTTTTCCAAGATGGCGGCCGACCACGTGACATATGACATCATTAACATATTTTATTCCCCATGGAGGGTTTTTTACAATGAGCCATGTCTCAATTTTTTCTGTTCAGCACTTTTGGAGATTTCGTAGTGCAAAGTTTTGCCGTTTTTCCAAGAGGGCGGCCGACCACGTGACTGATGACGTCATCATTAACATATTTTATTCCCCATGTGGAGTTCTTTACAATGAGCCATGTCTCAATTTTTTCTGTTCAGCACTTTTGGCGATATAGTGGTGCAAAGTTTTGCCGTTTTTCCAAGATGGCGGCCGACCACGTGACATATGACGTCATCATTAACATATTTTATTCCCCATGGAGAGTTCTTTACAATGAGCCATGTCTCAATTTTTTCTGTTCAGCACTTTTGGAGATATCGTGGTGCAACGTTTTGCCGTTTTTCCAAGATGGCGACCGAACTACGTGACTGATGACGTCATCATTAACATGTTTTATTCCCCATGGAGAGTTCTTTACAATGAGCCATGTCTCAATTTTTTCTGTTCAGTACTTTCAGAGATATAGAGGTGCAACGTTTTTCGGTTTTTCCAAGATGGCGGCCGAACCACGTCACCGATGACGTCATCAATTGGGCACAGTCTATTCCAGGGCAAGACCAATATGTGTGCAAAGTTTGGCGATTCTACGTGCAACGGTGTAGACGCAGTGCTGCAAACAGACAGACAGACAGACAGATGAAAAATCGGTCAGAGACCGAGGACTTGCCGGGATGTACTTTTTTATCGACCATTTAGGACAAATATGGCGGCCGAACTACGTGATACATGACGTCATCATTAACATATTCAATGTTAATTTTTGTGAATGTTAATGTCAATGTTAATTCAATTTTTTCCATTCTGCACTTTTGGAAATATAGTGGTGCAAAGTTTTTGCCGTTTTTCCAAGATGGCGGCCGAACCACGTGACCGATGGCATCATCATTAACATATTTTATTCCCCATGGAGAGTTCTTTACAATGAGCCATGTCTCAATTTTTTCTATTCAGAGATATGGAGGTGCAAAATTTTTCGGTTTTTCCAAGATGGCGGCCGAACCACGTGACATATGATGTCATCATTAACAAATTTTATTCCCCATGGAGAGTTCTTTACAATGAGCCATGTCTCAATTTTTTCTGTTCAGCACTTTTGGAGATATAGTGGTGCAAAGTTTTGCCGTTTTTCCAAGATGGCGGCCGACCACGTGACATATGACATCATCATTAACATATTTTATTCCCCATGGAGAGTTCTTTACAATGAGCCATTTCTCAATTTTTTCTGTTCAGCACTTTTGGAGATAAAGTGGTGCAAAGTTTTGCCGTTTTTCCAAGATGGCGGGCGACCACGTGACATATGACGTCATCATTAACATATTTTATTCCCCATGGAGAGTTCTTTACAATGAGCCATGTCTCAATTTTTTCTGTTCAGCACTTTTGGAGATATAGTGGCGCAACGTTTTGCCGTTTTTCCAAGATGGCGACCGAACCACGTGACCGATGACGTCATCATTAACATATTTTATTCCACATGGAGAGTTCTTGACAATGAGCCATGTCTCAATTTTTTCTGTTCAGTACTTTTGGAGATATGGAGGTGCAAATTTTTTCGGTTTTTCTAAGATGGCTGCCGAACCACGTGACCGATGACGTCATCATTTGGGCACAGTATATTAGAGGGCAAGACCAATATGTGTGCCAAGTTTGGCGATTCTACGTGCAACGGTGTAGACGCAGTGCTGCAAACAGACAAACAGACAGACAAACAGACAAACAGACAAATGAAAAATCGGTCAGAGACCGAGGACTTGCCGGAATGTACTTTTTTATCGGCCATTTAGGACAAATAGGGCGGCCGAACCACGTGACCGATGACGTCATCATTAACATATTTTATTCCCCATGGAGAGTTCTTTACAATGAGCCATACCTCAATTTTTTCTATTCAGGACTTTTGGAGATGTGGAGGTGCAGAGTTTTTCGGTTTTTCCAAGATGGCGGCCGAACCACGTGACCGATGACATCATCATTAACATATTTTGTTCCCCATGGAGAGTTCTTTACAATGAGCCATGTCTCAATTTTTTCTATTCAGCACTTTCGGAGATATGGAGGTGCTAAGTTTTTCGGTTTTTCCAAGATGGCGGCCGACCACGTGACTGATGACGTCATCATTAACATATTTTATTCCCCATGGAGAGTTCTTTACAATGAGCCATGTCTCAATTTTTTCTGTTCAGCACTTTTGGAGATATAGTGGTGCAAATTTTTGCCGTTTTTCCAAGATGGCGGCCGACCACGTGACATATGACGTCATCATTAACATATTTTATTCCCCATGGAGAGTTCTTTACAATGAGCCATGTCTCAATTTTTTCTGTTCAGTACTTTCGGAGATATAGAGGTGCAAATTTATTCGGTTTTTCCAAGATGGCGGCCGAACCACGTCACCGATGACGTCATCATTGAGGCACAGTATATTAGAGGGCAAGACCATTATGTGTGCAAAGTTTGGCGATTCTCCGTGCAACGGTGTAGACGCAGTGCTGCAAACAGACAAACAGACAGACAAACAGACAGACAAACAGACAGACAGACAAACAAACGAACAGATCAACATACTTGCCGGAAAATTTTTCCGGCAAGTAACAAACGAACAGATCAACATACTTGCCGGAATCTTTTCCGGCAAGTAATGAAAAATCGGTCAGAGACCGAGGACTTGCCGGAATGTACTTTTATATCGGCCATTTAGGACAAATATGGCGGCCGAACCACGTGACCGATGACGTCATCATTAACATATTTTATTCCCCATGGAGAGTTCTTTACAATGAGCCATGCCTCAATTTTTTCTATTCAGGACTTTTGGAGATGTGGAGGTGCAGAGTTTTTCGGTTTTTCCAAGATGGCGGCCGAACCACGTGACCGATGACATCATCATTAACATATTTTATTCCCCATGGAGAGTTCTTTACAATGAGCCATGTCTCAATTTTTTCTATTCAGCACTTTCGGAGATATGGAGGTGCTAAGTTTTTCGGTTTTTCCAAGATGGCGGCCGACCACGTGACTGATGACGTCATCATTAACATATTTTATTCCCCATGGAGAGTTCTTTGCAATGAGCCATGTCTCAATTTTTTCTGTTCAGCACTTTTGGAGATATAGTGGTGCAAATTTTTGCCGTTTTTCCAAGATGGCGGCCGACCACGTGACATATGACGTCATCATTAACATATTTTATTCCCCATGGAGAGTTCTTTACAATGAGCCATGTCTCAATTTTTTCTGTTCAGCACTTTTGGAGATATAGTGGCGCAACGTTTTGCCGTTTTTCCAAGATGGCGACCGAACCACGTGACCGATGACGTCATCATTTACATATTTTATTCCCCATGGAGTGTTCTTTACAATGAGCCATGTCTCAATTTTTTCCATTCTGCACTTTTGGAGATATAGTGGTGCAAAGTTTTTGCCGTTTTTCCAAGATGGCGGCCGAACCACGTGACATATGACGTCATTATTAACATGTTTTATTCCCCATGGAGAGTTCTTTACAATGAGCCATGTCTCAATTTTTTCTGTTCAGCACTTTTGGAGATTTCGTGGTGCAAAGTTTTGCCGTTTTTCCAAGATGGCGGCCAACCACGTGACTGATGACGTCATCATTAACAAATTTTATTCCCCATGGAGAGTTCTTTACAATGAGCCATGTCTCAATTTTTTCTGTTCAGCATTTTTGGAGATATAGTGGTACAAAGTTTTGCCGTTTTTCCAAGATGGCGGCCGACCACGTGACATATGACGTCATCATTAACATATTTTATTCCCCATAGAGAGTTCTTTACAATGAGCCATGTCTCAATTTTTTCTGTTCAGCACTTTTGGAGATATAGCGGTGCAAAGTTTTGCCGTTTTTCTAAGATGGCGGCCGACCACGTGACATATGACGTCATCATTAACATATTTTATTCCGCATGGGGAGTTCTTTACAATGAGCCATGTCTCAATTTTTTTTGTTCAGCACTTTTGGCGATATAGTGGTGCAAAGTTTTGCCGTTTTTCCAAGATGGCGGCCGACCACGTGACTGATGATGTCATCATTAACATATTTTATTCCCCATGGAGAGTTCTTTACAATGAGCCATGTCTCAATTTTTTCTGTTCAGTACTTTCGGAGATATAGAGGTGCAACGTTTTTCGGTTTTTCCAAGATGGCGGCCGAACCACGTCACCGATGACGTCATCAATTGGGCACAGTCTATTCCAGGGCAAGACCAATATGTGTGCAAAGTTTGGCGATTCTCCGTGCAACGGTGTAGACGCAGTGCTGCAAACAGACAGACAGACAAACAGACAGACAAACAGAAAAAATCGGTCAGAGACCGAGGACTTGCCGGAATGTACGTTTTTTATCGGCCATTTAGAACAAATATGGCGGCTGAACCACGTGATAGATGACGTCATCATTAACTTATTTTATTCCCCATGGAGAGTTCTTTTCAATGAGCCATGTCTCAATTTTTTCTATTCAGCACTTTCAGAGATATGGAGGTGCAATTTTTTTCCAAGATGGCGGCCGAACCACGTGACATATGACGTCATCATTAACATATTTTATTCCCCATGGAGAGTTCTTTCCAATGAGCCATGTCTCAATTTTTTCTGTTCAGTACTTTCGGAGATATAGAAGTGCAAAGTTTTTCGGTTTTTCCAAGATGGCGGCCGAACCACGTCACCGATGACGTCATCAATTGGGCACAGTCTATTCCAGGGCAAGACCAATATGTGTGCAAAGTTTGGCGATTCTACGTGCAACGGTGTAGACGCAGTGCTGCAAACAGACAGACAAACAGACAGACAAACAGACAGACAAACAGACAAACAGACAGACAAACAAACGAACAGATCAACATACTTGCCAGAAAATTTTTCCGGCAAGTAACAAACAGATGAAAAATCGGTCAGAGACCGAGGACTTGCCGGAATGTACTTTTTTATCGGCCATTTAGGACAAATATGGCGGCCAAACCACGTGACCGATGAAGTCATCATTACTTGTTTTCTAAACTAATTTATTCCTTGATGATGCTCAAGAAATTTCATCTTGATCGGATGAAGTTTTGTACTTGGCGAATTATGACGTCATAATGGAGGAACCTATGACATCATCATTAACATATTTTATTCCCCATGGAGAGTTCTTTACAATGAGTCATGTCTCAATTTTTTCTATTCAGGACGTTTGGAGATGTGGAGGTGCAGAGTTTTTCGGTTTTTCCAAGATGGAGGCCGAACCACGTGACTGATGACGTCATCATTAACATATTTTATTCCCCATGGAGAGTTCTTTACAATGAGCCATGTCTCAATTTTTTCTGTTCAGCACTTTTGGAGATATAGTGGTGCAAAGTTTTGCCGTTTTTCCAAGATGGCGGCCGACCACGTGACATATGACATCATCGTTAACATATTTTATTCCCCATGGAGAGTTCTTTACAATGAGCCATGTCTCAATTTTTTCTGTTCAGGACTTTTGGAGATTTCGTGGTGCAAAGTTTTGCCGTTTTTCCAAGATGGCGGCCGACCACGTGACTGATGACGTCATCATTAACATATTTTATTCCCCATGGAGAGTTCTTTACAATGAGCCATGTCTCAATTTTTTCTGTTCAGCACTTTTGGAGATATAGTGGTGCAAAGTTTTGCCGTTTTTCCAAGATGGCGGCCGACCACGTGACATATGACGTCATCATTAACATATTTTATTCCCCATGGAGAGTTCTTTACAATGAGCCATGTCTCAATTTTTTCTGTTCAGCACGTTTGGAGATATAGTGGCGCAACGTTTTGCCGTTTTTCCAAGATGGCGACCGAACCACGTGACTGATGACGTCATCATTTACATATTTTATTCCCCATGGAGAGTTCTTTACAATGAGCCATGTCTCAATTTTTTCTGTTCAGTACTTTCGGAGATATAGAGGTGCAAAGTTTTTCGGTTTTTCCAAGATGGCGGCCGAACCACGTCACCGATGACGTCATCAATTGGGCACAGTCTATTCCAGGGCAAGACCAATATGTGTGCAAAGTTTGGCGATTCTACGTGCAACGGTGTAGACGCAGTGCTGCAAACAGACAGACAAACAGACAGACAGACAGACAGACAGACAAATGAAAAATCGGTCAGAGACCGAGGACTTGCCGGAATGTACTTTTTTATTGGCCATTGAGGACAGATATGGCGGCCGAACCACGTGACCGATGACGTCATCATTAACATATTTTATTCCCCATGGAGAGTTCTTTACAATGAGGCATGTCTCAATTTTTTCTATTCAGCACTTTTGGACACATAGAGGTGCTAAGTTTTTCGGTTTTTCCAAGATGGCGGCCGAACCACGTGACATATGACGTCATCATTAACAAATTTTATTCCCCATGGAGAGTTCTTTACAATGAGCCAGGTCTCAATTTTTTCTGTTCAGCACTTTTGGAGATTTCGTGGTGCAAAGTTTTGCCGTTTTTCCAAGATGGCGGCCAACCACGTGACTGATGACATCATCATTAACATATTTTATTCCCCATGGAGAGTTCTTTACAATGAGCCATGTCTCAATTTTTTCTGTTCAGCACTTTTGGAGATATAGTGGTGCAAAGTTTTGCCGTTTTTCCAAGATGGCGGCCGACCACGTGACATATGACGTCATCATTAACATATTTTATTCCCCATGGAGAGTTCTTTACAATGAGCCATGTCTCAATTTTTTCTGTTCAGCACTTTTGGAGATTTCGTGGTGCAAAGTTTTGCCGTTTTTCCAAGATGGCGGCCAACCACGTGACTGATGACATCATCATTAACATATTTTATTCCCCATGGAGAGTTCTTTACAATGAGCCATGTCTCAATTTTTTCTGTTCAGCACTTTTGGAGATATAGTGGTGCAAAGTTTTGCCGTTTTTCCAAGATGGCGGCCGACCACGTGACATATGACGTCATCATTGACATATTTTATTCCCCATGGAGAGTTCTTTACAATGAGCCATGTCTCAATTTTTTCTGTTCAGCACTTTTGGAGATATAGTGGCGCAACGTTTTGCCGTTTTTCCAAGATGGCGACCGAACCACGTGACTGATGACGTCATCATTTACATATTTTATTCCCCATGGAGAGTTCTTTACAATGAGCCATGTCTCAATTTTTTCTGTTCAGTACTTTCGGAGATATAGAGGTGCAAAGTTTTTCGGTTTTTCCAAGATGGCGGCCGAACCACGTCACCGATGACGTCATCAATTGGGCACAGTCTATTCCAGGGCAAGACCAATATGTGTGCAAAGTTTGGCGATTCTACGTGCAACAGTGTAGACGCAGTGCTGCAAACAGACAGACAGACAGACAGATGAAAAATCGGTCAGAGACCGAGGACTTGCCGGAATGTACTTTTTTATTGGCCATTGAGGACAAATATGGCGGCCGAATCACGTGACCGATGACGTCATCATTAACATATTTTATTCCCCATGGAGAGTTCTTTACAATGAGGCATGTCTCAATTTTTTCTATTCAGCACCTTTGGACACATAGAGGTGCTAAGTTTTTCGGTTTTTCCAAGATGGCGGCCGAACCACGTGACATATGACGTCATCATTAACAAATTTTATTCCCCATGGAGAGTTCTTTACAATGAGCCATGTCTCAATTTTTTCTGTTCAGCACTTTTGGAGATATAGTGGTGCAAAGTTTTGCCGTTTTTCCAAGATGGCGGCCGACCACGTGACATATGACATCATCATTAACATATTTTATTCCCCATGGAGAGTTCTTTACAATGAGCCATGTCTCAATTTTTTCTGTTCAGCACTTTTGGAGATTTCGTGGTGCAAAGTTTTGCCATTTTTCCAAGATGGCGGCCGACCACGTGACTGATGACGTCATCATTAACATATCTTATTCCCAATGGAGAGTTCTTTACAATGAGCCATGTCTCAATTTTTCTGTTCAGCACTTTTGGAGATATAGTGGTGCAAAGTTTTGCCGTTTTTCCAAGATGGCGGCCGACCACGTGACATATGACGTCATCATTAACATATTTTATTCCCCATGGAGAGTTCTTTACAATGAGCCATGTCTCAATTTTTTCTGTTCAGCACTTTTGGAGATATAGTGGTGCAACGTTTTGCCGTTTTTCCAAGATGGCGACCGAACCACGTGACTGATGACGTCATCATTTACATATTTTATTCCCCATGGAGAGTTCTTTACAATGAGCCATGTCTCAATTTTTTCTGTTCAGCACTTTTGGAGATTTCGTGGTGCAAAGTTTTGCCGTTTTTCCAAGATGGCGGCCGACCACGTGACTGATGACGTCATCATTAACATATCTTATTCCCAATGGAGAGTTCTTTACAATGAGCCATGTCTCAATTTTTTCTGTTCAGCACTTTTGGAGATATAGTGGTGCAAAGTTTTGCCATTTTCCAAGATGGCGGCCGAACCACGTGACTGATGACGTCATCATTAACATATTTTATTCCCCATGGAGAGTTCTTTACAATGAGCCATGTCTCAATTTTTTCTGTTCAGCACTTTTGGAGATATAGTGGAGCAAAGTTTTGCCGTTTTTCCAAGATGGCGGCCGACCACGTGACATATGACGTCATCATTAACATATTTTATTCCCCATGGAGAGTTCTTTACAATGAGCCATGTCTCAATTTTTTCTGTTCAGCACTTTTGGAGATATAGTGGTGCAAATCTTTGCCGTTTTTCCAAGATGGCGGCCGACCACGTGACATATGACGTCATCATTAACATATTTTATTCCCCATGGAGAGTTCTTTACAATGAGCCATGTCTCAATTTTTTCTGTTCAGCACTTTTGGAGATTTCGTGGTGCAAAGTTTTGCCGTTTTTCCAAGATGGCGGCCGACCACGTGACTGATGATGTCATCATTAACATATTTTATTCCCCATGGAGAGTTCTTTACAATGAGCCATGTCTCAATTTTTTCTGTTCAGTACTTTCGGAGATATAGAAGTGCAAAGTTTTTCGGTTTTTCCAAGATGGCGGCCGAACCACGTCACCGATGACGTCATCAATTGGGCACAGTCTATTCCAGGGCAAGACCAATATGTGTGCAAAGTTTGGCGATTCTCCGTGCAACGGTGTAGACGCAGTGCTGCAAACAGACAGACAGACAGACAGACAGACAGACAGATGAAAAATCGGTCAGAGACCGAGGACTTGCCGGAATGTACTTTTTTATCCGCCATTTAGGACAAATATGGCGGCCGAACCACGTGACCGATGACGTCATCATTAACATATTTTATTCCCCATGGAGAGTTCTTTACAATGAGCCATGCCTCAATTTTTTCTATTCAGGACTTTTGGAGATGTGGAGGTGCAGAGTTTTTCGGTTTTTCCAAGATGGCGGCCGAACCACGTGACTGATGACGTCATCATTAACATATTTTATTCCCCATGGAGAGTTCTTTACAATGAGCCATGTCTCAATTTTTTCTGTTCAGCACTTTTGGAGATATAGTGGTGCAAAGTTTTGCCGTTTTTCCAAGATGGCGGCCGACCACGTGACATATGACATCATCATTAACATATTTTATTCCCCATGGAGAGTTCTTTACAATGAGCCATGTCTCAATTTTTTCTGTTCAGGACTTTTGGAGATTTAGTGGTGCAAAGTTTTGCCGTTTTTCCAAGATGGCGGCCGACCACGTGACTGATGACGTCATCATTAACATATTTTATTCCCCATGGAGAGTTCTTTACAATGAGCCATGTCTCAATTTTTTCTGTTCAGCACTTTTGGAGATATAGTGGTGCAAAGTTTTGCCGTTTTTCCAAAATGGCGGCCGACCACGTGACATATGACATCATCATTAACATATTTTATTCCCCATGGAGAGTTCTTTACAATGAGCCATGTCTCAATTTTTTCTGTTCAGCACTTTTGGAGATATAGTGGTGCAAAGTTTTGCTGTTTTTCCAAGATGGCGGCCGACCACGTGACTGATGACGTCATCATTAACATATTTTATTCCCCATGGAGAGTTCTTTACAATGAGCCATGTCTCAATTTTTTCTGTTCAGTACTTTCGGAGATATAGAGGTGCAAAGTTTTTCGGTTTTTCCAAGATGGCGGCCGAACCACGTCACCGATGACGTCATCAATTGGGCACAGTCTATTCCAGGGCAAGACCAATATGTGTGCAAAGTTTGGCGATTCTACGTGCAACGGTGTAGACGCAGTGCTGCAAACAGACAGACAAACAGACAAACAGACAAACAGAAAATTTTTCCGGCAAGTAACAAACGAACAGCTCAACATACTTGCCGGAATCTTTTCCGGCAAGTAATGAAAAATCGGTCAGAGACCGAGGACTTGCCGGAATGTACTTTTTTATCGGCCATTTAGGACAAATATGGCGGCCGAAACACGTGACCGATGATGTCATCATTAACATATTTTATTCCCCATGGAGAGTTCTTTACAACGAGCCATGTCTCAATTTTTTCTATTCAGCACTTTCAGATATGGAGGTGCAATTTTTTCCCAAGATGGCGGCCGAACCACGTGACATATGACGTCATCATTAACATATTTTATTCCCCATGGAGAGTTCTTTACAACGAGCCATGTCTCAATTTTTTCTGTTCAGCACTTTTGGAGATATAGTGGTGCAAAGTTTTGCCGTTTTTCCAAGATGGCGGCCGACCACGTGACATATGACGTCATCATTGTAGTGAAATCGTATCCGTACTGAACCCGGGTGGGGATGCTCGCTGCTCGCTGTCATTGTTGTCACCGCTAGGGGCGTGACTATAAGACCCGTTGCTGTGTCAGTGCTCCGAGACTTCTCCCTTGTGACATGTTACATCGGTAGCCTCGTTTATGGTACGCCTTTATAGAATAACTAGCTTGCTTGCATTGACTGATATGAATGGCTTTATGAGATGTCGCATCGTATGCTTATTGTGTATTTCTACTTACAGGAATGATGTGATGATCTAAATGCAATTAAACCAAACCGTTGGACTAAAGTTGTGTGGACCTGAATGGTTTTCCACAACACTTAATTGCATTTAAGATCTGCTGACATGGCTGGCAACAAGACGTTGACGGTGTCCATTTTCAGCGCCGACCCACAAGCCACGGACGGAGGCTTGCAACTCAAGCACTGGCTCCGACAACTGGAGCATCTCTTTGACGAGCCTGAGACCGCTCCGACGCCTGCCGCGAAGCTGGCGATATTACACTCAAAAATCGACTACCGGGTCTACCACGCGGTCGCTCAATGCACGACGTATGATCTTACCATCGCGGAGCTCAAGCGGCTTTACATAAAAGAAAAAAGCCCTGTGTATGCGCGTTATTTGCTGCAGACGCGACGGCAGCAGCCCAACGAGCCTATGGATCATTACGCCCAGGAGCTCCGGCAGCTCATGCTGGACAGCGTCAAGGAGCCACGGACTCCCGAGCAAGCTAAAGATGATCGACTTTTAGATGCCTTCATAGCAGGGGTCTCCTCCCAGGAACTACGTCTCAAACTCTTGGAGAAGACCGACCTGACCTTCGCTACGGCGGTTGAGCAAGCGACGGTGTATACCGAAGCGCGGATGCAATCGAACGCCTATGATCGCACGCGCCTTTTGGCGGGCACCTCACTACACGCCCGGCCGGAGAGTACCACTGACGAGGACGTGGATCCGCCTGCTGAACTCCGGGATGCTCCGGAGGATGACCCTACCCTGACAGCTGCCGTTACGACCAGCAGACCCAAGGCCTTGCGCGGGGCCGCATGTTTTTTTTGTGGAGGGCCTCGTCATGCCCGAGTCGTGTGTCCGGCACGTGACGCTATTTGCCATTTGTGCTCGCTAAAGGGACATTACGCGAAAGTGTGCAAGAAATCGGCACGCGGCTCGCGGCCCTTCGACTCGCGCAGCCGCGGCCGCGCGGGCGCAGCAACCTTGAACGGGCTCGTAGCAGAACCCACGAGCCCAGCACCTTACCCGACTTCGAAGGGGAGGGCCGCTCTCTGCGGCCCGCTGGGCGCTCAGACGACCTTGATTGGCGCCACCGGACAGCCACCACCGTCTCATTCTCCATCGGGGACAAAGGCCGCGTCCTTGGCCAAACCACGGGCCACACTTCACCAAGCCCCTCGTACTCCTCGAGTCGCCCACGAGCTAACGGCGGCCCCCGCCCCGTCAAAAGAGTTAAGGCAACTTTCGAATAATGTAAAAAGGCAATTTCGAATACTACGGAAGCCTCTTGTCAAAGCGACCAAAAATGTAAAAAGGCGATTTCGGATACTACGGAAGCCTTTATCTGCCAGGAGTGTCAAAAGGCAATGTCAAATACTACGGAGGCCTTTTCTCGTCGGATTTTGAATCGCGAAACACCGGAATGCTGGGGAAAGCCCTCTGATGACGATAATGGGATCCCCATGGCCAACACAGCCTCCGGCCACGCTCGCAAAACTGCTGCTGGTGTAGGATCCACCCGCGAGGCTGGACCGACCCATTCGGGGGGCTCAGTCCCGCTCCCAGCTGCCTCGTCTGGCCTGGCTCAAGCCCTTATTCCCCTTATGGTTGAGGGCCATTGTGTTCAGGCCTTGGTGGATACCGGATCTACGGATAGTTTTATCGACCAACGACTTGTGCTCAGGCATGGATGGCGGATCGGGCGGTCTACGAGACGGATCTTCATGGCTTCCCAGGGACTGCGGCTCAGCACGAAAGGGGAATGCCGATTGAAACTTGTGCTAAAGGGACGGGTTTTCCCTGATGTACACCTTATGGTTTTACCCGCATTATGTGCTGATATTCTGCTAGGACACGATTTTCTTAAGCTGCATGGACGTCTGGTAATGGAGTTCGGTGGGCCTGACACTCTTGTTGTGGGGCCGGACGACGCGCTAACGGTGTGCGCCCTAGCGCAAATGGACGTCCGGCCGCTTTCGCTGTTCCCCAATCTAACCTCCGACTGTACCCCCGTCGCAGTAAAATCGCGACGCTACTCTCGCGCGGACATGCAATTCATTGCGGACGAAACGGCTCAGCTCTTGAAGGACGGCATCATAGAACCTAGCAGGTCGCCGTGGCGCGCTCAGGTCTTAGTGGTGCGCAGCGTGGCCCATCGCAAACGCATGGTAATCGACTATTCCCAATCGATTAACCGCTTTACACGGCTGGATGCCTACCCCCTTCCGGGGATGGACGCGCTGGTGCAACAGGTATCCCAGTATTCGGTCTATTGTACTCTCGATCTCCGTAGTGCGTACCACCAGATCCCTATCTCTAGGGCGGATCGTATCTATACCGCTTTCGAGTCGGGGCAGCGGTTGTACCAATTTACTCGATTGCCCTTTGGGGTGACGAACGGGGTCGCTTGTTTCCAGAGGGCCATGGATGACCTCGTTGCGCGGGAGCACTTAACCGATGTTTTCGTCTACCTCGATAACCTTACGGTTTGTGGATATGACCAAGGGCACCATGACGCTAATCTGAAGCGCTTCCTTGAGGTCGCGCAACGGTATCACTTAACTATGAACGAGGATAAGTGCCGATACTCCCTACGCACCATAGATCTTCTGGGGTACACCGTGACCCATGGCTCTGTCTGTCCGGATAAGGAACGTCTGCGACCTTTGCTCGACATGGCCCCTCCCTGCGATCGGGCGTCCCTGAAACGCGCCCTTGGGCTGTTCGCCCATTACTCCAAATGGGTGCAAAATTTCTCCGCGAAACTTCGCCCCCCTTGTGGCCTGCGACACTTTTCCCCTGAGTTCGGCCGCATTGACGGCCTTTGAAGGTCTTAAGACCGACATCGCCCGAGCCGCCGTAGCGACCATCGACGAGAGCGGCTCGTTCGTCCTCGAAAGTGACGCCTCGGATCAGGCCATCGCGGCGACCCTCTCCCAAGGGGGACGTCCCGTGGCTTTCTTTTCACGGACTCTTACCTCCGCTGAGCGGAGGCACTCGTCCGTTGAAAAGGAAGCGTATGCGATCGTCGAGTCTATTCGGCGATGGCGCCCGTACCTACTCGGGCGGAGCTTCCAAATCATCACGGACCAGCAAAGCGTTGCGTTCATGTACGACACCTTACACGCCCAGCGCATTAAGAACGAGAAAATCACTCGCTGGCGTATCGAACTCGCCGACTTCTGTTACACCATCAAATATCGCCCAGGGAAGGATAACCAGGCCGCCGATGCCTTATCACGCCCGACTACATGTGCTGGTATCACCTCGTTGGAGGGCCTACGGGTGCTGCATGCTACTGCGGGCCATCCCGGCGTAACGCGTTTCGCTCATTTTGTGCGGTGTGGGAATCTCCCATACTCGATTGACGATATCCGCCGTATCTGTCGCGACTGCGCTATCTGCGCGGAAATCAAACCGCGTTTCTATAACCCTCCTATGGGGACTCTGGTGAAGGCTACACGCCCGTGGGAACGCTTGGCGATGGATTTCAAGGGCCCTTTGCCGGTGTCGAGCGGCTCTCGCTATCTGCTCACTATCGTTGATGAGTACTCACGATTCCCCTTTGCTTATATGTGCGCGGACATGACTGCTGCCACGGTGATGCGATGCTTACAGAACTTGTTCTCAATGTTCGGTTACCCGGCCTATGTCCATACCGACCGGGGTGCAGTCTTCTTGTCTCAGGAGGTGCGCGGCTATCTGCTCCAAAACAACATTGCGTCTAGTTACACCACGCCGTACAGACCCCAGGCTAATGGGCAGATCGAACGCTTCAACGGGATTATCTGGAGGGCCGTCATGCTCCATCTCCGGACCCACGGCCGGGGCCTCGATAAATGGGCTTGGTCGCTACCTGCGGCGTTGAACTCAATCCGGGCACTCCTGAGTACGGCAACTAACCAAACTCCCCACGAGCGACTTTTCCACCACCCCAGGAGCTCGGGGTGTATACGGTCTTTGCCCAGTTGGCTCGCTGGGCCCGGGCCGGCCTACCTTAAACGGGCGGTTCGCGCGAGCAAGTACGACCCCCTTGTGGACAAAGTGCAGATTCTCCAGGCTAATCCTGAGCATGCTCGTGTGATGACGTCTGATGGTCGTGAGACTACTGTCTCCGTTCGTCATCTTGCCCCTTGCGGGGTCGACGACCTTAGTAGGGAA
The DNA here is from genome assembly GCF_964187855.1 of Myxine glutinosa. Lineage (NCBI taxonomy): Eukaryota > Metazoa > Chordata > Myxini > Myxiniformes > Myxinidae > Myxine > Myxine glutinosa. The sequence goes on from NC_136266.1 coordinate 187,774,265, forward strand.
TCGGACGAACCGGTCGAACCCATCTATGAGACTATGGCCTCTCCCGACGCTCCCATCGCCGACAGTCCACCGACCCTCCCCCCGTCGAGACTGCCCGGGTCCGACGACTTGGCGTTACCCCCTTCATCACCCGACCCTGTTGACGCCTCTGACACCGGGGATACAGGGTTACGAGACGCCGTACCCGGGGAGTTTCGAACGCGTGCTGGCAGAGAAATTCGCCGCCCGGCCCGCTACGGTTGGGCCGACTGATACTCCGCGCCCTATTCATGCTGACGCTCACTCGCTTTTAGCCACGCGGCCGTATAATTCTGACGGGGGGGGTGAATGTAGTGAAATCGTATCCGTACTGAACCCGGGTGGGGATGCTCGCTGCTCGCTGTCATTGTTGTCACCGCTAGGGGCGTGACTATAAGACCCGTTGCTGTGTCAGTGCTCCGAGACTTCTCCCTTGTGACATGTTACATCGGTAGCCTCGTTTATGGTACGCCTTTATAGAATAACTAGCTTGCTTGCATTGACTGATATGAATGGCTTCATGAGATGTCGCATCGTATGCTTATTGTGTATTTCTACTTACAGGAATGATGTGATGATCTAAATGCAATTAAACCAAACCGTTGGACTAAAGTTGTGTGGACCTGAATGGTTTTCCACAACAATCATTAACATATTTTATTCCCCATGGAGTTCTTTACAATGAGCCATGTCTCAATTTTTTCTGTTCAGCACTTTTGGAGATATAGTAGTGCAAAGTTTTGCCGTTTTTCCAAGATGGCGGCCGACCACGTGACATCTGACGTCATCATTAACATATTTTATTCCCCATGGAGAGTTCTTTACAATGAGCCATGTCTCAATTTTTTCTGTTCAGTACTTTCGGAGATATAGAGGTGCAAAGTTTTTCGGTTTTTCCAAGATGGCGGCCGAACCACGTGACTGATGACGTCATCATTAACATGTTTTATTCCCCATGGAGAGTTCTTCACAATGAGCCATGTCTCAATTTTTTCTGTTCAGCACTTTGAGATATCGAGGTGCAAATTTTTTCGGTTTTTCCAAGATGGCGGCCGAACCACGTGACCGATGACGTCATCATTAACATATTTTATTCCCCATGGAGAGTTCTTTACAATGAGCCATGCCTCAATTTTTTCTATTCAGGACTTTTGGAGATGTGGAGGTGCAGAGTTTTTCGGTTTTTCCAAGATGGCGGCCGACCACGTGACATATGACATCATTAACATATTTTATTCCCCATGGAGAGTTCTTTACAATGAGCCATGTCTCAATTTTTTCTATTCAGCACTTTCAGAGATATGGAGGTGCTAGGTTTTTCGGTTTTTCCAAGATGGCAGCCGACCACGTGACTGATGACGTCATCATTAACATATGTTATTCCCCATGGAGAGTTCTTTACAATGAGCCATGTCTCAATTTTTTCTGTTCAGCACTTTTGGCGATATAGTGGTGCAAAATTTTGCCGTTTTTCCAAGATGGCGGCCGACCACGTGACATATGACGTCATCATTAACATATTTTATTCCCCATGGAGAGTTCTTTACAATGAGCCATGTCTCAATTTTTTCTGTTCAGCACTTTTGGAGATATCGTGGCGCAACGTTTTGCCGTTTTTCCAAGATGGCGACCGAACCACGTGACTGATGACGTCATCATTTACATATTTTATTCCGCATGGAGAGTTCTTTACAATGAGCCATGTCTCAATTTTTTCTGTTCAGTACTTTCGGAGATATAGAGGTGCAACGTTTTTCGGTTTTTCCAAGATGGCGGCCGAACCACGTCACCGATGACGTCATCAATTGGGTACAGTCTATTCCAGGGCAAGACCAATATGTGTGCAAAGTTTGGCGATTCTACGTGCAACGGTGTAGACGCAGTGCTGCAAACAGACAAACAGACAGACAGACAGACAGACAGACAGACAAACAAACGAACAGATCAACATACTTGCCGGAATCTTTTCCGGCAAGTAACGAACAGATCAACATACTTGCCGGAAAATTTTTCCGGCAAGTAACAAACAAACGAACAGATCAACATACTTGCCGGAAAATTTTTCCGGCAAGTAATGAAAAATCGGTCAGAGACCGAGGACTTGCCGGAATGTACTTTTTTATCGGCCATTTAGGACAAATAGGGCGGCCGAACCACGTGACCGATGACGTCATCATTAACATATTTTATTCCCCATGGAGAGTTCTTTACAATGAGCCATACCTCAATTTTTTCTATTCAGGACTTTTGGAGATGTGGAGGTGCAGAGTTTTTCGGTTTTTCCAAGATGGCGGCCGAACCACGTGACCGATGACATCATCATTAACATATTTTGTTCCCCATGGAGAGTTCTTTACAATGAGCCATGTCTCAATTTTTTCTATTCAGCACTTTCGGAGATATGGAGGTGCTAAGTTTTTCGGTTTTTCCAAGATGGCGGCCGACCACGTGACTGATGACGTCATCATTAACATATTTTATTCCCCATGGAGAGTTCTTTACAATGAGCCATGTCTCAATTTTTTCTGTTCAGCACTTTTGGAGATATAGTGGTGCAAATTTTTGCCGTTTTTCCAAGATGGCGGCCGACCACGTGACATATGACGTCATCATTAACATATTTTATTCCCCATGGAGAGTTCTTTACAATGAGCCATGTCTCAATTTTTTCTGTTCAGTACTTTCGGAGATATAGAGGTGCAAATTTATTCGGTTTTTCCAAGATGGCGGCCGACCACGTGACTGATGACGTCATCATTAACATATTTTATTCCACATGGAGAGTTCTTTACAATGAGCCATGTCTCAATTTTTTCTGTTCAGCACTTTTGGAGATATAGTGGTGCAAATTTTTGCCGTTTTTCCAAGATGGCGGCCGACCACGTGACATATGACGTCATCATTAACATATTTTATTCCCCATGGAGAGTTCTTTACAATGAGCCATGTCTCAATTTTTTCTGTTCAGTACTTTCGGAGATATAGAGGTGCAAATTTATTCGGTTTTTCCAAGATGGCGGCCGAACCACGTCACCGATGACGTCATCATTAACATATTTTATTCCCCATGGAGAGTTCTTTGCAATGAGCCATGTCTCAATTTTTTCTATTCAGCACTTTCGGAGATATGGAGGTGCAAAGTTTTTGGGGTTTTCCAAGATGGCGGCCGAACCACGTGACCGATGACGTCATCACTAACATTTTATTCCCCATGGAGAGTTCTTTACAATGAGCCATGTCTCAATTTTATCTGTTCAGCACTTTTGGAGATATAGTGGTGCAAAGTTTTGCCATTTTCCAAGATGGCGGCCGAACCACGTGACTGATGACGTCATCATTAACATATTTTATTCTCCATGGAGAGTTCTTCACAATGAGCCATGTCTGAATTTTTTCTGTTCAGCACTGAGATATTGAGGTGCAAAATTTTTCGGTTTTTCCAAGATGGCGGCCGAACCACGTGACCGATGACGTCATCATTTGGGCACAGTATATTAGAGCGCAAGACAAATACGTGTGCAAAGTTTGGTGATTCTACGTGCAACGGTGTAGACGTAGTGCTGCAAACAGACAAACAGACAAACAGATGAAAAATCGGTCAGAGACCGAGGACTTGCCGGAATGTACATTTTTATTGGCCATTGAGGACAAATATGGCGGCCGAACCACGTGACCGATGACATCATCATTAACATATTTTATTCCCCATGGAGAGTTCTTTACAATGAGGCATGTCTCAATTTTTTCTATTCAGCACTTTTGGACACATAGAGGTGCTAAGTTTTTCGGTTTTTCCAAGATGGCGGCCGAACCACGTGACACATGACGTCATCATTAACAAATTTTATTCCCCATGGAGAGTTCTTTACAATGAGCCATGTCTAAATTTTTTCTGTTCAGCACTTTTGGAGATATAGTGGTGCAAAGTTTTGCCGTTTTCCAAGATGGCGGCCGACCACGTGACATATGACATCAGCATTAACATATTTTATTCCCCATGGAGAGTTCTTTACAATGAGCCATGTCTCAATTTTTTCTGTTCAGCACTTTTGGAGATTTCGTGGTGCAAAGTTTTGCCGTTTTTCCAAGATGGCGGCCGACCACGTGACTGATGACGTCATCATTTACATATTTTATTCCCCATGGAGAGTTCTTTACAATGAGCCATGTCTCAATTTTTTCTGTTCAGCACTTTTGGAGATATGGTGGTGCAAAGTTTTGCCGTTTTTCCAAGATGGCGGCCGACCACGTGACATATGACGTCATCATTAACATATTTTATTCCCCATGGAGAGTTCTTTACAATGAGCCATGTCTCAATTTTTTCTGTTCAGCACTTTTGGAGATACAGTGGCACAACGTTTTGCCGTTTTTCCAAGATGGCGACCGAACCACGTGACTGATGACGTCATCATTAACACATTTTATTCCCCATGGAGAGTTCTTCACAATGAGCCATGTCTCAATTTTTTCTGTTCAGTACTTTCGGAGATATAGCGGTGCAAATTATTTCGGTTTTTCCAAGATGGCCGCCGAAACACGTGACCGATGACGTCATATATTGGGCACAGTCTATTCCAGGGCAAGACGAATATGTGTGCAAAGTTTGGCGATTTTCCGTGCAACGGTGTAGACGCAGTGCTGCAAACAGACAGACAAACAGACAGACAAACAGACAAACAGACAGACAAACAAACGAACAGATCAACATACTTGCCGGAAAAATTTTTCCGGCAAGTAACAAACAGACAGACAAACGAACAGATCAACATACTTGCCGGAAAAATTTTTCCGGCAAGTAACAAACGAACAGATCAACATACTTGCCGGAAAATTTTTCCGGCAAGTAACAAACGAACAGATCAACATACTTGCCGGAATCTTTTCCGGCAAGTAACAAACGAACAGATCAACATACTTGCCGGAATCTTTTCCGGCAAGTAATGAAAAATCGGTCAGAGACCGAGGACTTGCCGGAATGTACTTTTTTATTGGCCATTTAGGACAAATATGGCGGCCGAACCACGTGACTGATGACGTCATCATTAACATATTTTATTCCCCATGGAGAGTTCTTTACATTGAGCCACGTCCCAAGTTTTTCTATTCAGGACTTTCGGAGATATGGAGGTGTAACGTTTTCCGGTTTTTCCAAGATGGCGGCCGAACCACGTGACATATGACGTCATCATTAACATATTTTATTCCCCCATGGAGAGTTCTTTACAATGAGCCATGTCTCAATTGTTTCTGTTCAGCACTTTTGGAGATATAGTGGTGCAAAGTTTTGCCGTTTTTCCAAGATGGCGGCCGAACCACGTGACCTATGACGTCATCATTAACATATTTTATTCCCCATGGAGAGTTCTTTACAATGAGCCATGTCTCAATTTTTTCTGTTCAGCACTTTTGGAGATATAGTGGTGCAAAGTTTTGCCGTTTTTCCAAGATGGCGGCCGAACCACGTGACCTATGACGTCATCATTAACATGTTTTATTCCCAATGGAGGGTTCTTTACAATGAGCCATGGCTCAATTTTTTCTGTTCAGCACATTGAGATATCGAGGTGCAAAATTTTTCGGTTTTTCCAAGATGGCGGCCGAACCACGTGACTGATGACGTCATCATTTGGGCACAGTATATTAGAGGGCAAGACCAATATGTGTGCCAAGTTTGGCGATTCTACGTGCAACGGTGTCAGAGACCTCGGTCAGAGACCGAGGACTTGCCGGAATGTACTTTTTTATCGGCCATTTAGGACAAATATGGTGGCCGAAACACGTGATAGATGACGTCATCAGTAACTTATTTTATTCCCCATGGAGAGTTCTTTTCAATGAGCCATGTCTCAATTTTTTATATTCAGCACTTTCAGAGATATGGAGGTGCAATTTTTTTCCAAGATGGCGGCCGAACCACGTGACATATGACGTCATCATTAACATATTTTATTCCCCATGGAGAGTTCTTTCCAATGAGCCATGTCTCAATTTTTTCTGTTCAGCACTTTTGGAGATATAGTGTTGCAAAGTTTTGCCGTTTTTCCAAGATGGCGGCCGACCACGTGACATATGACGTCATCATTAACATATTTTATTCCCCATGGAGAGTTCTTTACAATGAGCCATGTCTCAATTTTTTCTATTCAGCACTTTCGGAGATATGGAGGTGCAAAGTTTTTCGGATTTTCCAAGATGGCGGCCGAATCACGTGAACGATGACGTCATCATTAACATATTTTATTCCCCATGGTGAGTTCTTTACAATGCGCCATGTCTCAATTTTTTCTGTTCAGGACTTTCGGAGATATGGAGGTGCAAAAATTTTCGTTTTTTCCAAGATGGCGGCCGAACCACGTGACCGATGACGTCATCATTAACATATTTTATTCCCCATGGAGAGTTCTTTACAATGAGCCATGTCTCAATTTTTTCTGTTCAGCACTTTGAGATATCGAGGTGCAAAATTTTTCGGTTTTTCCAAGATGGCGGCCGAACCACGTGACCGATGACGTCATCATTTGGGCACAGTATATTAGAGGGCAAGACAAATACGTGTGCAAAGTTTGGTGATTCTACGTGCAACGGTGTAGACGTAGTGCTGCAAACAGACAAACAGACAAACAGACAAACAGACAAACAGACAAATGAAAAATCGGTCAGAGACCGAGGACTTGCCGGAGTGTACTTTTTTATCGGCCATTTAGAACAAATATGGCGGCTGAACCACGTGATAGATGATGTCATCATTAACATATTTTATTCCCCATGGAGAGTTCTTTACAATGAGCCATGTCTCAATTTTTTCTGCTCAGCACTTTTGGAGATATAGAGGTGCAAAGTTTTGCCGTTTTTCCAAGATGGCGGCCGAACCACGTGACATCTGACGTCATCATTAACATATTTTATTCCCCATGGACATTTCTTTCCAATGAGCCATGTCTCAATTTTTTCTGTTCAGCACTTTCGGAGATATAGAGGTGCAAAGCTTTTCCAAGATGGCGGCCGAACCACGTGACCTATGACGTCATCATTAACATATTTTATTTCCCATGGACATTTCTTTCCAATGAGCCATGTCTCAATTTTTTCTGTTCAGCACTTTCGGAGATATAGAGGTGCAAAGCTTTTCCAAGATGGCGGCCGAACCACGTGACCGATGACGTCATCATTAACATTTTTTATTCCACATGGAGAGTTCTTTACAATGAGCCATGCCTCAATTTTTTCTATTCAGGACTTTTGGAGATGTGGAGGTGCAGAGTTTTTCGGTTTTTCCAAGATGGCGGCTGAACCACGTGACCGATGACGTCATCATTAACATATTTTATTCCCCATGGAGGATTCTTTACAATGAGCCATGTCTCAATTTTTTCTATTCAGCACTTTTGGACACATAGAGGTGCAAAGTTTTTCGGTTTTTCCAAGATGGCGGCCGAACCACGTGACCGATGATATCATCATTAACATATTTTATTCCCCATGGAGAGTTCTTTACAATGAGCCATGTCTCAATTTTTTCTATTCAGCACTTTCGGAGATATGGAGGTGCAAAATTTTTCGGTTTTTCCAAGATGGCGGCCGAACCACGTGACTGATGACGTCATCAGTAACATATTTTATTCCCCATGGAGAGATATTTACAATGAGCCATGTCTCAATTTTTTCTGTTCAGCACTTTCGGAGATATGGAGGTGTAAAGTTTTTCGGTTTTTCCAAGATGGCGGCCGAACCACGTGACCTATGACGTCATCATTAACATATTTTATGCCCCATGGACATTTCTTTCCAATGAGCCATGTCTCAATTTTTTCTGTTCAGCACTTTCGGAGATATAGAGGTGCAAAGCTTTTCCAAGATGGCGGCCGAACCACGTGACCGATGACGTCATCATTAACATTTTTTATTCCACATGGAGAGTTCTTTACAATGAGCCATGTCTCAATTTTTTCTATTCAGTACTTTCAGAGATATGGAGGTGCAAAGTTTTGCCGTTTTTCCAAGATGGCGGCCGAACCACGTGACATATGACATCATCATTAACATATTTTATTCCCCATGGGGAGTTCTTTACAATGAGCCATGTCTCAATTTTTTCTGTTCAGCACTTTTGGAGATTTCGTGGTGCAAAGTTTTGCCGTTTTTCCAAGATGGCAGCCCACCACGTGACCGGTGACGTCATCATTAACATATTTTATTCCCCATGGAGAGTTCATTACAATGAGCCGTGTCTCAATTTTTTCTATTCAGTACTTTCAGAGATATGGAGGTGCAAAGTTTTGCCGTTTTTCCAAGATGGCGGCCGACCACGTGACATATGACGTCATCATTAACCTATTTTATTCTGCATGGAGAGTTCTTTACAATGAGCCATGTCTCAATTTTTTCTGTTCAGCACTTTTGGAGATTTCGTGGTGCAAAGTTTTGCCGTTTTTCCAAGATGGCGGCCGACCACGTGACTGATGATGTCATCATTAACATATTTTATTCCCCATGGAGAGTTCTTTACAATGAGCCATGTCTCAATTTTTTCTGTTCAGCACTTTTGGAGATATAGTGGCGCAACGTTTTGCCGTTTTTCCAAGATGGCGACCGAACCACGTGACTGATGAGGTCATCATTTACTTATTTTATTCCCCATGGAGAGTTCTTTACAATGAGCCATGTAGCAATTTTTTGTGTTCAGTACTTTCGGAGATATAGAGGTGCAATTTTTTTTCGGTTTTTCCAAGATGGCCGCCGAACCACGTGACTGATGACGTCATCATTAACTTATTTTATTCCCCATGGACAGTTCTTTACAATGAGCCATGTCTCAATTTTTTCTATTCAGCACTTTCGGAGATATGGAGGTGCAAATTTTTTCAAAGATGGCGGCCGAACCACGTGACCGATGACGTCATCATTTGGGCACAGTATATTAGAGGGCAAGCCAAATAAGTGTGCAAAGTTTGGCTATTCTACGTATAGAAAGATTCTACATATAGAAAGTTTTGCGGTTTTTCCAAGATGGCGGCCGAACCACGTGACCAATGACGTCATCATTAACATATTTTATTCCCCATCTAGAGTTCTTTACAATGAGCCATGTCTCAATTTTTTCTGTTCAGTACTTTCGGAGATATAGAAGTGCAAAGTTTTTCGGTTTTTCCAAGATGGCGGCCGAACCACGTCACCGATGACGTCATCAATTGGGCACAGTCTATTCCAGGGCAAGACCAATATGTGTGCAAAGTTTGGCGATTCTCCGTGCAACGGTGTAGACGCAGTGCTGCAAACAGACAGACAAACAGACAGACAAACAGACAAACAGACAAACAGACAAACAAACGAACAGATCAACATACTTGCCGGAAAATTTTTCCGGCAAGTAACAAACGAACAGATCAACATACTTGCCGGAATCTTTTCCGGCAAGTAACGAACAGATCAACATACTTGCCGGAAAATTTTTCCGGCAAGTAACAAACGAACAGATCAACATACTTGCCGGAAAAAAATTTCCGGCAAGTAACAAACGAACAGATCAACATACTTGCCGGAAATTTTTCCGGCAAGTAACAAACGAACAGATCAACATACTTGCCGGAAAATTTTTCCGGCAAGTAATGAAAAATCGGTCAGATTTAAGGACTTGCCGGAATGTACTTTTTTGTCGGCGATTTAGGACAAATATGGCGGCCGAAACACGTGATAGATGACGTCATCATTAACTTATTTTATTCCTCATGGAGAGTTCTTTTCAATGAGCCATGTCTCAATTTTTTCTATTCAGCACTTTCAGAGATATGGAGGTGCAATTTTTTTCCAAGATGGCGGCCGAACCACGTGACATATGACGTCATCATTAACAAATTTTATTCCCCATGGAGAGTTCTTTACAATGAGCCATGTCTCAATTTTTTCTGTTCAGCACTTTTGGAGATATAGTGGTGCAAAGTTTTGCCGTTTTTCCAAGATGGCGGCCGACCACGTGACATATGACATCATCATTAACATATTTTATTCCCCATGGAGAGTTCTTTACAATGAGCCATGTCTCAATTTTTTCTGTTCAGCACTTTTGGACACATAGAGGTGCTAAGTTTTTCGGTTTTTCCAAGATGGCGGCCGAACCACGTGACCGATGACGTCATCATTAACATATTTTATTCCCCATGGAGAGTTCTTTCCAATGAGCCATGTCTCAATTTTTTCTATTCAGCACTTTCGGAGATATGGAGGTGATTTTTTTCCCGTTTTTCCAAGATGGCGGCCGCACCACGTGACCGATGACGTCATCATTAACATATTTTATTCCACATGGAGAGTTCTTGACAATGAGCCATGTCTCAATTTTTTCTATTCAGCACTTTCGGAGATATGGAGGTGCTAGGTTTTTCGGTTTTTCCAAGATGGCGGCCGACCACGTGACTGATGACGTCATCATTAACATATTTTATTCCCCATGGAGCGTTCTTTACAATGAGCCATGTCTCAATTTTTTCTGTTCAGCACTTTTGGAGATATCGTGGTGCAAAGTTTTGCCGTTTTTCCAAGATGGCGGCCGACCACGTGACTGATGACGTCATCATTAACATATTTTATTCCCCATGGAGAGTTCTTTACAATGAGCCATGTCTCAATTTTTTCTGTTCAGCACTTTTGGAGATATAGTGGTGCAAATTTTTGCCGTTTTTCCAAGATGGCGGCCGACCACGTGACATATGACGTCATCGTTAACATATTTTATTCCCCATGGAGAGTTCTTTACAATGAGCCATGTCTCAATTTTTTCTGTTCAGCACTTTTGGAGATACAGTATAGTGGTGCAAATTTTTGCCGTTTTTCCAAGATGGCGGCCGACCACGTGACATATGACGTCATCATTAACATATTTTATTCCCCATGGAGAGTTCTTTACAATGAGCCATGTCTCCATTTTTTCTGTTCAGTACTTTCGGAGATATAGAGGTGCAAAGTTTTTCGGTTTTTCCAAGATGGCGGCCGAACCACGTCACCGATGACGTCATCAATTGGGCACAGTCTATTCCAGGGCAAGACCAATATGTGTGCAAAGTTTGGCGATTCTCCGTGCAACGGTGTAGACGCAGTGCTGCAAACAGACAGACAAACAGACAAACAGACAGACAGACAAACAGACAAACAAACGAACAGATCAACATACTTGCCGGAATCTTTTCCGGCAAGTAACAAACAGACAAACAGACAAACAGACAAATGAAAAATCGGTCAGAGACCGAGGACTTGCCGGAATGTACTTTTTTATCGGCCATTTAGGACAAATATGGCGGCCGAACCACGTGACCGATGACGTCATCATTAACATATTTTATTCCCCATGGAGAGTTCTTTACAATGAGCCATGTCTCAATTTTTTCTATTCAGCACTTTTGGAGATGTGGAGGTGCAGAGGTTTTCGGTTTTTCCAAGATGGCGGCCGATCCACGTGACCAATGACATCATCATTAACATATTTTATTCCCCATGGAGAGTTCTTTACAATGAGCCATGTCTCAATTTTTTCTATTCAGCACTTTCGGAGATATGGAGGTGCTAAATTTTTCGGTTTTTCCAAGATGGCGACCGACCACGTGACATATGACGTCATCATTAACATATTTTATTCCCCATGGAGAGTTCTTTACAATGAGCCATGTCTCAATTTTTTCTGTTCAGCACTTTTGGAGTTATAGTGGCGCAACGTTTTGCCGTTTTTCCAAGATGGCGACCGAACCACGTGACTGATGACGTCATCATTTATATATTTTATTCCCCATGGAGAGTTCTTTACAATGAGCCATGTCTCAATTTTTTCTGTTGAGCACTTTCGGAGATATGGAGGTGCAACGTTTTTCGGTTTTTCCAAGATGGCGGCCGAACCACGTCACCGATGACGTCATCAATTGGGCACAATATATTAGAGGGCAAGACAAATACGTGTGCAAAGTTTGGCGATTCTACGTGCAACGGTGTAGACGTAGTGCTGCAAACAGACAAACAGACAGACAAACAGACAGATGAAAAATCGGTCAGAGACCTAGGACTTGCCGGAATGTCCTTTTTTATCGGCCATTTAGGACAAATATGGCGGCCGAACCACGTGACCGATGAGGTCATCATTAACATATTTTATTCCCCATGGAGAGTTCTTTACAATGAGCCATGTCTCAATTTTTTCCATTCTGCACTTTTGGAGATATAGTGGTGCAAAGTTTTCCCGTTTTTCCAAGATGGCGGCCGAACCACGTGACCGATGGTATCATCATTAACATATTTTATTCCCCATGGAGATTTCTTTACAATGAGCCATGTCTCAATTTTTTCTATTCAGCACTTTTGGAGATATGGAGGTGCTAAGTTTTTCAGTTTTTCCAAGATGGCGGCCGAACCACGTGACCTATGACGTCAGCATTAACATATTTTATTCCACATGGAGAGTTCTTTACAATGAGCCATGTCTCAATTTTTTCTGTTCAGCACTTTTGGAGATATAGTGGCGCAACGTTTTTCGGTTTTTCCAAGATGGCGGCCGAACCACGTGACCTATGACGTCATCATTAACATGTTTTATTCCCAATGGAGAGTTCTTTACAATGAGCCATGCCTCAATTTTTTCTATTCAGTACTTTCGGAGATATGGAGGTGCAAATTTTCTTCGGTTTTTCCAAGATGGCGGCCGAACCACGTGACCTATGATGTCATCATTAACATGTTTTATTCCCAATGGAGAGTTCTTTACAAAGATCCATGTCTCAATTTTTTCTGTTCAGTACTTTCGGAGATATAGAGGTGCAAAGTTTTTCCAAGATGGCGGCCGAACCACGTCATCGATGACGTCATCAATTGGGCACAGTCTATTCCAGGGCAAGACCAATAAGTGTGCAAAGCTTGGCGATTCTACGTGCAACGTTGTAGACGCAGTGCTGCAAACAGACAGACAGACAGACAAACAGACAAATGAAAAATCGGTCAGAGACCGAGGACTTGCCGGAATGTACTTTTTATCGGCCATTTAGAACAAATATGGCGGCCGAACCACGTGACCGATGATATCATCATTAACATATTTTATTCCCCATGGAGAGTTCTTTACAATGAGCCATGTCTCAATTTTTTCTATTCAGCACTTTCGGAGATATGGAGGTGCAAAGTTTTTCGGTTTTTCCAAGATGGCGGCCGACCACGTGACATATGACGTCATCATTAACATATTTTATTCCCCATGGAGAGTTCTTACCAATGAGCCATGTCTCAATTTTTTCTGTTCAGCACTTCCGGAGATATGGAGGTGCAAAGTTTTTCGGTTTCTCCAAGATGGCGGCCGACCACGTGACATATGACGTCATCATTAACATATTTTATTCGCCATGGAGAGTTCTTTACAATGAGCCATGTCTCAATTTTTTCTATTCAGCACTTTTGGAGATATTGTGGTGCAAAGTTTTGCCGTTTTTCCAAGATGGCGGCCGACCACGTGACTGATGACGTCATCATTAACATATTTTATTCCCCATGGAGAGTTCTTTACAATGAGCCATGTCTCAATTTTTTCTGTTCAGCACTTTCGGAGATATGGAGGTGCAAAGTTTTTCGGTTTTTCCAAGATGGCGGCCGAACCACGTGACTGATGACTTCATCAGTAACAAATTTTATTCCCCATGGAGAGTTATTTACAATGAGCCATGTCTCAATTTTTTCTGTTCAGCACTTTCGGAGATATGGAGGTGTAAAGTTTTTCAGTTTTTCCAAGATGGCGGCCGAACCACGTCACCGATGACGTCATCATTTGGGCACAGTATATTAGAGGGCAAGACCAATATGTGTGCCAAGTTTGGCGATTCTACGTGCAACGGTGTAGACGCAGTGCTGCAAACAGACAAACAGACAAACAGACAAACAGACAGATGAAAAATCGGTCAGAGACCGAGGACTTGCCGGAGTGTACTTTTTTATCGGCCATTTAGAACAAATATGGCGGCTGAACCACGTGATAGATGATGTCATCATTAACATATTTTATTCCCCATGGAGAGTTCTTTACAATGAGCCATGTCTCAATTTTTTCTGCTCAGCACTTTTGGAGATATAGAGGTGCAAAGTTTTGCCGTTTTTCCAAGATGGCGGCCGAACCACGTGACATCTGACGTCATCATTAACATATTTTATTCCCCATGGACATTTCTTTCCAATGAGCCATGTCTCAATTTTTTCTGTTCAGCACTTTCGGAGATATAGAGGTGCAAAGCTTTTCCAAGATGGCGGCCGAACCACGTGACCTATGACGTCATCATTAACATATTTTATTTCCCATGGACATTTCTTTCCAATGAGCCATGTCTCAATTTTTTCTGTTCAGCACTTTCGGAGATATAGAGGTGCAAAGCTTTTCCAAGATGGCGGCCGAACCACGTGACCGATGACGTCATCATTAACATTTTTTATTCCACATGGAGAGTTCTTTACAATGAGCCATGCCTCAATTTTTTCTATTCAGGACTTTTGGAGATGTGGAGGTGCAGAGTTTTTCGGTTTTTCCAAGATGGCGGCTGAACCACGTGACCGATGACGTCATCATTAACATATTTTATTCCCCATGGAGGATTCTTTACAATGAGCCATGTCTCAATTTTTTCTATTCAGCACTTTTGGACACATAGAGGTGCAAAGTTTTTCGGTTTTTCCAAGATGGCGGCCGAACCACGTGACCGATGATATCATCATTAACATATTTTATTCCCCATGGAGAGTTCTTTACAATGAGCCATGTCTCAATTTTTTCTATTCAGCACTTTCGGAGATATGGAGGTGCAAAGTTTTTCGGTTTTTCCAAGATGGCGGCCGAACCACGTGACTGATGACGTCATCAGTAACATATTTTATTCCCCATGGAGAGATATTTACAATGAGCCATGTCTCAATTTTTTCTGTTCAGCACTTTCGGAGATATGGAGGTGTAAAGTTTTTCGGTTTTTCCAAGATGGCGGCCGAACCACGTGACCTATGACGTCATCATTAACATATTTTATGCCCCATGGACATTTCTTTCCAATGAGCCATGTCTCAATTTTTTCTGTTCAGCACTTTCGGAGATATAGAGGTGCAAAGCTTTTCCAAGATGGCGGCCGAACCACGTGACCGATGACGTCATCATTAACATTTTTTATTCCACATGGAGAGTTCTTTACAATGAGCCATGTCTCAATTTTTTCTATTCAGTACTTTCAGAGATATGGAGGTGCAAAGTTTTGCCGTTTTTCCAAGATGGCGGCCGAACCACGTGACATATGACATCATCATTAACATATTTTATTCCCCATGGGGAGTTCTTTACAATGAGCCATGTCTCAATTTTTTCTGTTCAGCACTTTTGGAGATTTCGTGGTGCAAAGTTTTGCCGTTTTTCCAAGATGGCAGCCCACCACGTGACCGGTGACGTCATCATTAACATATTTTATTCCCCATGGAGAGTTCATTACAATGAGCCGTGTCTCAATTTTTTCTATTCAGTACTTTCAGAGATATGGAGGTGCAAAGTTTTGCCGTTTTTCCAAGATGGCGGCCGACCACGTGACATATGACGTCATCATTAACCTATTTTATTCTGCATGGAGAGTTCTTTACAATGAGCCATGTCTCAATTTTTTCTGTTCAGCACTTTTGGAGATTTCGTGGTGCAAAGTTTTGCCGTTTTTCCAAGATGGCGGCCGACCACGTGACTGATGATGTCATCATTAACATATTTTATTCCCCATGGAGAGTTCTTTACAATGAGCCATGTCTCAATTTTTTCTGTTCAGCACTTTTGGAGATATAGTGGCGCAACGTTTTGCCGTTTTTCCAAGATGGCGACCGAACCACGTGACTGATGAGGTCATCATTTACTTATTTTATTCCCCATGGAGAGTTCTTTACAATGAGCCATGTAGCAATTTTTTGTGTTCAGTACTTTCGGAGATATAGAGGTGCAATTTTTTTTCGGTTTTTCCAAGATGGCCGCCGAACCACGTGACTGATGACGTCATCATTAACTTATTTTATTCCCCATGGACAGTTCTTTACAATGAGCCATGTCTCAATTTTTTCTATTCAGCACTTTCGGAGATATGGAGGTGCAAATTTTTTCAAAGATGGCGGCCGAACCACGTGACCGATGACGTCATCATTTGGGCACAGTATATTAGAGGGCAAGCCAAATAAGTGTGCAAAGTTTGGCTATTCTACGTATAGAAAGATTCTACATATAGAAAGTTTTGCGGTTTTTCCAAGATGGCGGCCGAACCACGTGACCAATGACGTCATCATTAACATATTTTATTCCCCATCTAGAGTTCTTTACAATGAGCCATGTCTCAATTTTTTCTGTTCAGTACTTTCGGAGATATAGAAGTGCAAAGTTTTTCGGTTTTTCCAAGATGGCGGCCGAACCACGTCACCGATGACGTCATCAATTGGGCACAGTCTATTCCAGGGCAAGACCAATATGTGTGCAAAGTTTGGCGATTCTCCGTGCAACGGTGTAGACGCAGTGCTGCAAACAGACAGACAAACAGACAGACAAACAGACAAACAGACAAACAGACAAACAAACGAACAGATCAACATACTTGCCGGAAAATTTTTCCGGCAAGTAATGAAAAATCGGTCAGAGACCGAGGACTTGCCGGAATGTGCTCTTTTATCGGCCATTTAAGACAAATATGGCGTCCGAAGCACGTGATAGATGACGTCATCATTAACATATTGTTACAGATACGACTTTGATGGTATGGTGGGCCGAGCGGGATGGCCGCCGTATCCGTACAAGTTACCCCGATTGCACCCGGGGTTGACTAATCGCGCTATGCTGGCTCAATAAGAAAAAGAAGACACCCGGCTGGATTACAATCACACAATACGACACCAGGGATACGGTTCTCAAAGGTTGTTATTACAATTGCGGAAGGTTTAGATTACAGGGACAAGAGGGAAACATAGGAAGGTGGGCACTTAAACACACTTATATTATCCCCGGACAGACGACAGGTAAACGCGGGACAAGGCTCACTCACACGGGGTTTGATGGCCAGGAAAGCGGGTAGCGATCGCTCCAGGTGCACCTGTGCTCAGGGCAGGATCACGTACGGTGGTGTCCAGAGATGCGTGAAGGTATCACAGCGCTTGTGGGTCGCGACTTTGGTCTCAAGCTGGGGAGGTCGCTCAGCGCTCGGGAGGGTGGCGTCTTTTCCTTCCAAGCTCGGGGCGCATCTGACGTCACGTCCGGCGCGGGGCCGCGTATATCCGGCGGGGAGTCACGCCCTCGCTCGTTAGCTCCGCCCCATATGGCATCGGCCCATGGCTTCTCATTGGGTGCGGGGGTTACCGGCTCCGCCCTTGACGAGGGGCCGACAGGGAGCCCCCTTCTGGGTAACCCCGTCGAGCACATGTTCAATGGCGGCCAACCGAGCCGGAGTGAGGACGCAAAGCCGCTGTTGTTGTGGTTGTTGTTGGAGCTTGAGATGATGGGAAGAGATGCGGGGAGGTATGGGAAGGTCCTAAACTCCTACTGGTGCCATATCATCACATTCTGGTGCAACGAAGAGTCATAATTAATGGAAACAAGTCCTTAACTGACATAGATTAAGAATAACTAGCAAGATGTCCTATAATTGTCTACGTGTGGTGCGGGGGACCTGGGCACGACATTTAATGGGGGAATGAAGGGGAAGATCGGCTCTAATGGGTGTTGTTTACAGACAATGGGACTAGGGAATGGGGTAAGGGGAGAGTTGGGGAGTATCGGAGAAGATAGGGGAATATTTACAAGCGGATATGGAGGCCAAATTCCATATTCGCAACATTGCACCCTTCTCTACCCTCGGGGCGTCCCGACCCGATAAATTTTTACCTACTTTAGTGTGGCACGCAATGTAGTTCCCTCTACTATTAACTCTACCCTGAGTGCGACAGTTTTATAGATATTCACAAATGAGTAAATATGTCCCCCTGCGACGTTGCACCCTTCTCCTCTCAGAAACACACCCACAGGATAACCGAATCCGGAAAGAATCCTCAAACTAAACATACAGCCGGTAGGGAGCATTATTTACAAGACTACGCTGATATTTACACTACGATCCAGGACCTGTCTTTGGAGGAACACATGCAGATGTTATGCATAGAGAGAGCGCGCTTGCCAACATCGATACACCAACCCACGAGTGCTCTGTGGCCGACGGCCTTTAATAACGTGCAGAGCACCCTTTCCGAGCATCAACAGCACCACCCCACCACCAATCGGTGCAGTCACCATTGTTCAATGAAATAAAAATAAATTCGACAACCCCTAACCCTGCAGGTGTCTCTTGCTCTTCTTGTGGTGCACTTGGTGTTAATTATTAGTGGTTCACCTGTATGGCATAGGTGCCCCGTTGACCCATAGGTCCATCCCCGGGTGGTGCTTGGCCGCAAAAGAACTACGGTCCATTGTGGGTGGCCACCAACATTGCGGTCCATATGGTGTATCGATCCAGGCAACAAGCAGCGAAAGTGCAGGCCCACAACTGCGTAGCCAGCACCTCTCTCTCCTCTCTCTCTACCCCAAAGCCAGATCCTCGGAGGTGGGAGACAAAAACAAGACAAGTGAGCAAGGTGGTAAGGGCGCAAAAGTGCACGCAATGCAAGGTGATGCACACTGGGGGCACATGGGAACCAGGTGAGACAGGTACGTTCCTACCGTACGCCCCCCCCACCAGGTAACCTACATGGCCCCTCCCTTACCCCTTACTGTATCAACAAAACACAACACTACCCATAAACATCTACTTTACAAATCCACAAACATCCCTACTGTCTTCCCCGTTCCTCCCATATACCAAATTCGTCTTCTCTCCCTCCTAACCAATCAAATTTGCCATTTTCAACTCTCATCAAAATTTGCCATTTTCAATTCATCATCAGTCCCTCCTAGGGAGGGAGAGATGGAATCACCCCAATGTCTCATCCACGTCGTGATGCGTCTCACAAATCCAACAGCAATTCTCATTTCTGCAACACAAACAAAGAAAACACAGGTGTGGAGTCATCATCATCACCACAGGCAAGTGGCTGCGTATGGTGCGACAGGTTCATCAATCCTAACTATCTCCTAAATGACTTTAACAACTTTACACTACCCGGGGTCTCTCTCCGGCCAAACCATTGGCCCTCTTACACTATGGGTTCTAAAAACCAATTCCCATTGGCCAAACTGTGGTGCTCTTCAATTTGGGGTCTCACTCCCCCGATTCATCTCCCGGTGCCCTCGTACAATTTCTGGGCTGCGACGTGTACCTCTCCCAGTGGGTCTACCCACCTGCACACCTCCACCACTGCAGTTGCCTCCGAGCTTACCTGCTCCTTACCCTAACCTAACTACCAGGGGAAGGCCCTCTGGCTCTCTCCCCACTCCGTGCCCTCTCTGGCACTGGGCTGCCCGATCCACACCCGGGATCCTCAGGCACCCACTCACAACTACCGGCTCCCAGAGCCCACCTGCGGCCTCACCTGGCCGACATCCTCACAGTGGTGGAGTGCCCAACCAACTACACACACTAACAGGCTACACGCCCAGCCATTTCCACAACACTAATGCACCCATTCACAACACCATTCTGCAACCGCACCACAAATGCCAATATCCAACCACAATTTACCTGCACCCTCTACCTAACACTTACACTACCCGCCCCGGGTGCTCGTGAAAGGGGTCCACTCTTCCCCCATCCACACCTTCGCACCATGCACACCACTCCGTACCACTCACTCCAACTCTCTCCACACACCTGTACCTGCACACCTGTGCTCTCACACCTGGTGCCACCTGCACCCTTCTCTCCCCAAGCGCATTCGCGCTGATCCACACACTCACTACTCATACACTGCTCCACACACCTGTCCAGTTGCACCCCTGTGCAACCACACCTGTCCAGTTGCACACCTGTGCAATCACACCTGTTCAATCCTCACACACACAGCATCATCTCAGCTAACTACTCCCTTCTGAAACTTGCGCTTCCCAGTCGTCCCTTTAACTATTGCGCTCCCTCGTCATTATAATCCACACTAATCTACCTGCGTCCCCACTACAGGTATCAGTCACTAACTAACCTTAACGTTACCTAAGGTCATCTTCTCTAGATCCCTACACACCATATCCTAACCCACCCGGGCTAGTTTTCACTGCCATACACCCCACAAGCTATTGCTCCTTT
The DNA here is from genome assembly GCF_964187855.1 of Myxine glutinosa. Taxonomy (NCBI): domain Eukaryota; kingdom Metazoa; phylum Chordata; class Myxini; order Myxiniformes; family Myxinidae; genus Myxine; species Myxine glutinosa. Next base: position 187,794,514 of record NC_136266.1, read on the forward strand.
GCCCCCCCACATGGGAAGGGTGGCAAGGATGCCATCCCACCACATCGGGGGTCTCTCACTACCAATTTTGCACATCAAATTTCAACAAATCAAAAATTTGCCAATCACTACCCATCATCTGCCAATCACTACTGCCAATCCCTTGCCAATCATCAAATTTTGTTTTTCTCTAATTTTGGGTCCAATACACTAACCTCATCACCCAGTCGACTCACTAATACCTCTCGGTGCGCCAATCCCTGTCCAAAGCCCGGCTTCGTAAAGCCAAGCAATGGATGCTGGTTGTTTTGTGCCAGCGGCTGGATACATCCGGCACTCGGTGCAGGGAAGGAGGTTTACCCGGCCCGAGATCCCACGCACCTTCTCGGTACGGAGCCATCCAATGTCCCGATCTCGACCTGCCGGAATTCCTCAACAAAAAGTGGTCGCCATGACGACTCTTTCTATCGGGCCGCCCGCTCCGCCTATTGGAGCACAGACGTGGCCGTTCAAAGCGAGGCCCAGCGTGGATCGCGCACGGCGGTTCTTTCGAACCCGCCGTGGCTCGGATCCCCGCTGGTTCTCGCGGCACGCGAAGCCCGGCACGCACCGAGGGCCCGCTTCGGCTAAAAGTCGACCTGACCTTTAACCCGTGTAACGTCGATGCTTCACCTGGACGCTTACACCCCGCAGCCCGTTCCTTGCTCACACATCCAGCTGTGCCCATGCTCCTCGTACCTTTCCTTACACACCCAGGTACACTCATTCCACTCACAGCCTTGGTCACACACCTGACCACCGAACACCTTGGCACACATTCGTTGCTCGCACACCTCACCAAAACACCTCTTCGCGCCCCCTCCTCAGTCACCTCCTCTGTGACAATCACAGGTGTGCTCTCATTCGCACACCCAACCACGTGCCTCACCACCAACTCCAGCGTGCATTCCCACTCACGCTCTACCATTCCAGGTGTGCATCCTTCCATCCCAGGTGTACATCCTCGCTCACCTGTCACAACTAACTCACGCTCCATGTCACTCTCACTACTTTCACCTCCATTCCTGACAGCGCACTCACCCTTACTCTTGACAGCGCAGTCTTTCCTCATGCACCTGTCCGTCACACACCTTTCTCGCGCACACTCTCCCGTTACACCCTCTGTAACACTCACCACAGGTGGACACTCTTCCTTACTTCTGACAGCGCACTCTTTCCTCATGCACCTGCCCGTCACACACCTTTCTCGCGCACACTCTCCCGTTACACCCTCTGTAACACTCACCACAGCTGTGCATTCTTCCTTGCCTTTGACAGCGCACTCTTTCCCCATGCACCTGTCCGTCACACACCTTCCTCGCGCACACTCTCCCGTCACACCCTCTGTAACACTCCCCACAGGTGGACACTCTTCCTTACTTCTGACAGCGCACTCTTTCCTCATGCACCTGTCCGTCACACACCTTTCTCGCGCACACTCCTGCGCACACTCTCCCGTCACACCCTCTGTAACACTCACCACACCACGCTTCCATGTGCTCCCTCGCACACGCGCTACGACCGACTCACTCTCGCCAGCACCCTCACTACTCCTTGGCACGCACTTTTTCCTCACACACCCCAGAGTCGGACTTTCTCGCACACCTCCTCTTTCGCACACCAGACCTGTCGCACACTTCACCAACGGCCTCTCACGAACACCCGGGTCCATCTCGACCCCCAAGCTTATTAAATCCCCTGGCGCATCATACGCACGACCATATTGGTCACCACTTACACCAGGTCCTCTTCCTCTTCGCTTCTCCTCCATCACCTGCGAATCCCTCATCCGGTTAACGAGCACATCACGATCCAAACACAGACTTTGGACCAATTCTTTTATCTCCTCTTTTATCTCTTTCTTATCCCCTCTCCGTCGCTTCTTAATTTCGCTCACCCCTTCTTCCACTTCTTCTAATTTCTGCTTCACCTCTTTTATTCCCCGGTACGTCTCCTCAAGCTCATCCTCTAAGGCTACCTTGACCGTTTCCATGTGCGTCCTCACCTGCCGGTCCTTCGTCTCCATTACCTCTATCACCTCGTCCAACTTCGTTGTCAGTCCCTCACGTACCATCTGACATTCCCTCTTTGTCGCTATCAAGTCGTTTTTTATTCCGTTTTGTGTCGCTTTTAAACCTCCTAATACCGCAGTGTTCCTTTGAACCTGCTCCACTAACTCCGTCTGTCCCACCGTCAGCTGCTCCACCTCCTGCGTCAGGTCCTCTATGCCCCCTTGTAATTTTACAGTCCCCTTTCTCACCTCTTTCTCCATGCGCTCCTTACAGTGCCTCACCTCCTCGCGCACTCCTCCGACCTCCTCACTCACTCCTCTTCTGATCTCCTCTCCCATCACTTGCATCTCCTGCCCAGATGCCACCCTCATCTGCTCCATTTCCTCCCTGTGAGCATCCAGTTTGGTTTCTACCCCCATTCTGACCCCCTCTATCTGCTGCTCCATTTGTTTAACTTCCCTTTCCGCTTGGTCCCTCATGTCCCTCAATTTGCCTTCCATACTGTTTTCTAACCCCTCTAACCCCTTTTGCATCCCTTCCATTTGATTCTCTTGAGCGGCCATTCTGTTTTCTACCCCCGTTAACCCATTTTTCACTTCTTTTATCCCGTTGTCTAACCCCTCAAAATTATTGTCTAACTTCCCAATTTTCTTGTCTAACTCCTCAAAATTATTGTCTAACTTCTCACCGGTACCCCTCGCTTCGTCCCTCATTACCCCCATTTGGCCCTCTAATCGCTCACCCTGAGCCCTCATTCCCACAATTTGGTCTCCCATTCGTTCCATAAGGGCCCTCATTTGCAACATAAAAAGGTTCGGATCCACCAGGGGCGCTACCACGGTCGCGGGCGCGGTGACCAGCGAGGCGCCATTTTGCGCGTCTGCTACCCTCGCTGCTTCGCTCTCCTCACGTCCCTCAATTTGGTCCTGGACCGACCCTGCCTCACTCTCCCCTACCGGACCCCAGCCGTCTTGATCCGCCATAGCGCGACTTTCAAAATTCGAGTTTCGTAAAACAAATTCGAAATTTCGCCGTTATACTTTCGTCGAGCGCAGTACCCGCGCTCCGGATCGATTTTGTCGAGCGCCGTACGCGCTCCGGATCGATTTTGTCGAGCGCAGTACGCGCTCCGGATCGATTTTCCCTCCCAAAATTTGGGCCTAACTAATTTAGTCCCGGGTCCGAATCTCACTCCTCGACACCAATTGTTACAGATACGACTTTGATGGTATGGTGGGCCGAGCGGGATGGCCGCCGTATCCGTACAAGTTACCCCGATTGCACCCGGGGTTGACTAATCGCGCTATGCTGGCTCAATAAGAAAAAGAAGACACCCGGCTGGATTACAATCACACAATACGACACCAGGGATACGGTTCTCAAAGGTTGTTATTACAATTGCGGAAGGTTTAGATTACAGGGACAAGAGGGAAACATAGGAAGGTGGGCACTTAAACACACTTATATTATCCCCGGACAGACGACAGGTAAACGCGGGACAAGGCTCACTCACACGGGGTTTGATGGCCAGGAAAGCGGGTAGCGATCGCTCCAGGTGCACCTGTGCTCAGGGCAGGATCACGTACGGTGGTGTCCAGAGATGCGTGAAGGTATCACAGCGCTTGTGGGTCGCGACTTTGGTCTCAAGCTGGGGAGGTCGCTCAGCGCTCGGGAGGGTGGCGTCTTTTCCTTCCAAGCTCGGGGCGCATCTGACGTCACGTCCGGCGCGGGGCCGCGTATATCCGGCGGGGAGTCACGCCCTCGCTCGTTAGCTCCGCCCCATATGGCATCGGCCCATGGCTTCTCATTGGGTGCGGGGGTTACCGGCTCCGCCCTTGACGAGGGGCCGACAGGGAGCCCCCTTCTGGGTAACCCCGTCGAGCACATGTTCAATGGCGGCCAACCGAGCCGGAGTGAGGACGCAAAGCCGCTGTTGTTGTGGTTGTTGTTGGAGCTTGAGATGATGGGAAGAGATGCGGGGAGGTATGGGAAGGTCCTAAACTCCTACTGGTGCCATATCATCACATTCTGGTGCAACGAAGAGTCATAATTAATGGAAACAAGTCCTTAACTGACATAGATTAAGAATAACTAGCAAGATGTCCTATAATTGTCTACGTGTGGTGCGGGGGACCTGGGCACGACATTTAATGGGGGAATGAAGGGGAAGATCGGCTCTAATGGGTGTTGTTTACAGACAATGGGACTAGGGAATGGGGTAAGGGGAGAGTTGGGGAGTATCGGAGAAGATAGGGGAATATTTACAAGCGGATATGGAGGCCAAATTCCATATTCGCAACAATATATTATTCCCCATGGAGAGTTCTTTACAAAGAGCCATGTCTCAACTTTTTCTATTCAGCACTTTTGGAGATATGGAGGTGCTACGTTTTTCGGTTTTTCCAAGATGGCAGCCGAACCACGTGACCTATGATGTCATCATTAACATATTTTATTCCCCATGGAGAGTTCTTTACAATGAGCCATGTCTCAATTTTTTCTATTCAGCACTTTCAGAGATATGGAGGTGCACAATTTTTCGGTTTTTCCAAGATGGCGGCCGAACCACGTGACATATGACGTCATCATTAACATATTTTATTCCCCATTGAGAGTTCTTTACAATGAGCCATGTCTCAATTTTTTCCATTCTGCACTTTTGGAGATATAGTGGTGCAAAGTTTTCCCATTTTTCCAAGATGGCGGCCGAACCACGTGACCGATGGCGTCATCATTAACATATTTTATTCCCCATGGAGAGTTCTTTACAATGAGCCATGTCTCAATTTTTTCTGTTCAGCACTTTTGGAGATTTTGTGGTGCAAAGTTTTGCCGTTTTTCCAAGATGGCGGCCGACCACGTGACTGATGACGTCATCATTAACATATTTTATTCCCCATGGAGAGTTCTTTACAATGAGCCATGTCTCAATTATTTCTGTTCAGCACTTTTAGAGATATAGTGGTGCAAAGTTTTGCCGTTTTTCCAAGATGGCGGCCGACCACGTGACATATGACGGCATCATTAACATATTTTATTCCCCATGGAGAGTTCTTTCCAATGAGCCATGTCTCAATTTTTTCTGTTCAGCACTTTTGGAGATATAGTGGCGCAACGTTTTGCCGTTTTTCCAAGATGGCGACCGAACCACGTGACTGATGACGTCATCATTTACATATTTTATTCCCCATGGAGAGTTCTTTCCAATGAGCCATGTCTCAATTTTTTCTGTTCAGCACTTTTGGAGATATAGTGGCGCAACCTTTTTGCCGTTTTTCCAAGATGGCGACCGAACCACGTGACTGATGACGTCATCATTTACATATTTTATTCCGCATGGAGAGTTCTTTCCAATGAGCCATGTCGCAATTTTTTCTGTTCAGTACTTTCGGAGATATAGAGGTGCAAATTTATTCGGTTTTTCCAAGATGGCGGCCGAACCACGTCACCAATGACGTCATCATTGAGGCACAGTATATTAGAGGGCAAGACCATTATGTGTGCAAAGATTGGCGATTCTCCGTGCAACGGTGTAGACGCAGTGCTGCAAACAGACAAACAGACAGACAAACAGACAGACAGACAAATGAAAAATCGGTCAGAGACCGAGGACTTGCCGGAGTGTACTTTTTTATCGGCCATTTAGAACAAATATGGCGGCTGAACCACGTGATAGATGATGTCATCATTAACATATTTTATTCCCCATGGAGAGTTCTTTACAATGAGCCATGTCTCAATTTTTTCTGCTCAGCACTTTTGGAGATATAGAGGTGCAAAGTTTTGCCGTTTTTCCAAGATGGCGGCCGAACCACGTGACATCTGACGTCATCATTAACATATTTTATTCCCCATGGACATTTCTTTCCAATGAGCCATGTCTCAATTTTTTCTGTTCAGCACTTTCGGAGATATAGAGGTGCAAAGCTTTTCCAAGATGGCGGCCGAACCACGTGACCTATGACGTCATCATTAACATATTTTATTTCCCATGGACATTTCTTTCCAATGAGCCATGTCTCAATTTTTTCTGTTCAGCACTTTCGGAGATATAGAGGTGCAAAGCTTTTCCAAGATGGCGGCCGAACCACGTGACCGATGACGTCATCATTAACATTTTTTATTCCACATGGAGAGTTCTTTACAATGAGCCATGCCTCAATTTTTTCTATTCAGGACTTTTGGAGATGTGGAGGTGCAGAGTTTTTCGGTTTTTCCAAGATGGCGGCTGAACCACGTGACCGATGACGTCATCATTAACATATTTTATTCCCCATGGAGGATTCTTTACAATGAGCCATGTCTCAATTTTTTCTATTCAGCACTTTTGGACACATAGAGGTGCAAAGTTTTTCGGTTTTTCCAAGATGGCGGCCGAACCACGTGACCGATGATATCATCATTAACATATTTTATTCCCCATGGAGAGTTCTTTACAATGAGCCATGTCTCAATTTTTTCTATTCAGCACTTTCGGAGATATGGAGGTGCAAAGTTTTTCGGTTTTTCCAAGATGGCGGCCGAACCACGTGACTGATGACGTCATCAGTAACATATTTTATTCCCCATGGAGAGATATTTACAATGAGCCATGTCTCAATTTTTTCTGTTCAGCACTTTCGGAGATATGGAGGTGTAAAGTTTTTCGGTTTTTCCAAGATGGCGGCCGAACCACGTGACCTATGACGTCATCATTAACATATTTTATGCCCCATGGACATTTCTTTCCAATGAGCCATGTCTCAATTTTTTCTGTTCAGCACTTTCGGAGATATAGAGGTGCAAAGCTTTTCCAAGATGGCGGCCGAACCACGTGACCGATGACGTCATCATTAACATTTTTTATTCCACATGGAGAGTTCTTTACAATGAGCCATGTCTCAATTTTTTCTATTCAGTACTTTCAGAGATATGGAGGTGCAAAGTTTTGCCGTTTTTCCAAGATGGCGGCCGAACCACGTGACATATGACATCATCATTAACATATTTTATTCCCCATGGGGAGTTCTTTACAATGAGCCATGTCTCAATTTTTTCTGTTCAGCACTTTTGGAGATTTCGTGGTGCAAAGTTTTGCCGTTTTTCCAAGATGGCAGCCCACCACGTGACCGGTGACGTCATCATTAACATATTTTATTCCCCATGGAGAGTTCATTACAATGAGCCGTGTCTCAATTTTTTCTATTCAGTACTTTCAGAGATATGGAGGTGCAAAGTTTTGCCGTTTTTCCAAGATGGCGGCCGACCACGTGACATATGACGTCATCATTAACCTATTTTATTCTGCATGGAGAGTTCTTTACAATGAGCCATGTCTCAATTTTTTCTGTTCAGCACTTTTGGAGATTTCGTGGTGCAAAGTTTTGCCGTTTTTCCAAGATGGCGGCCGACCACGTGACTGATGATGTCATCATTAACATATTTTATTCCCCATGGAGAGTTCTTTACAATGAGCCATGTCTCAATTTTTTCTGTTCAGCACTTTTGGAGATATAGTGGCGCAACGTTTTGCCGTTTTTCCAAGATGGCGACCGAACCACGTGACTGATGAGGTCATCATTTACTTATTTTATTCCCCATGGAGAGTTCTTTACAATGAGCCATGTAGCAATTTTTTGTGTTCAGTACTTTCGGAGATATAGAGGTGCAATTTTTTTTCGGTTTTTCCAAGATGGCCGCCGAACCACGTGACTGATGACGTCATCATTAACATATTTTATTCCCCATGGACAGTTCTTTACAATGAGCCATGTCTCAATTTTTTCTATTCAGCACTTTCGGAGATATGGAGGTGCAAATTTTTTCAAAGATGGCGGCCGAACCACGTGACCGATGACGTCATCATTTGGGCACAGTATATTAGAGGGCAAGCCAAATAAGTGTGCAAAGTTTGGCTATTCTACGTATAGAAAGATTCTACATATAGAAAGTTTTGCGGTTTTTCCAAGATGGCGGCCGAACCACGTGACCGATGACGTCATCATTTGGGCACAGTATATTAGAGGGCAAGACAAATACGTGTGCAAAGTTTGGTGATTCTACGTGCAACGGTGTAGACGTAGTGCTGCAAACAGACAAACAGACAAACAGACAAACAGACAAACAGACAAATGAAAAATCGGTCAGAGACCGAGGACTTGCCGGAATGTACTTTTTATCGGCCATTTAGAACAAATATGGCGGCCGAACCACGTGACCGATGATATCATCATTAACATATTTTATTCCCCATGGAGAGTTCTTTACAATGAGCCATGTCTCAATTTTTTCTATTCAGCACTTTCGGAGATATGGAGGTGCAAAGTTTTTCGGTTTTTTCAAGATGGCGGCCGACCACGTGACATATGACGTCATCATTAACATATTTTATTCCCCATGGAGAGTTCTTACCAATGAGCCATGTCTCAACTTTTTCTGTTCAGCACTTCCGGAGATATGGAGGTGCAAAGTTTTTCGGTTTCTCCAAGATGGCGGCCGACCACGTGACATATGACGTCATCATTAACATATTTTATTCGCCATGGAGAGTTCTTTACAATGAGCCATGTCTCAATTTTTTCTATTCAGCACTTTTGGAGATATCGTGGTGCAAAGTTTTGCCGTTTTTCCAAGATGGCGGCCGACCACGTGACTGATGACGTCATCATTAACATATTTTATTCCCCATGGAGAGTTCTTTACAATGAGCCATGTCTCAATTTTTTCTATTCAGCACTTTCAGAGATATGGAGGTGCACAATTTTTCGGTTTTTCCAAGATGGCGGCCGAACCACGTGACATATGACGTCATCATTAACATATTTTATTCCCCATTGAGAGTTCTTTGCAATGAGCCATGTCTCAATTTTTTCCATTCTGCACTTTTGGAGATATAGTGGTGCAAAGTTTTCCCATTTTTCCAAGATGGCGGCCGAACCACGTGACCGATGCCGTCATCATTAACATATTTTATTCCCCATGGAGAGTTCTTTACAATGAGCCATGTCTCAATTTTTTCTGTTCAGCACTTTTGGAGATATAGTGGTGCAAAGTTTTGCCGTTTTTCCAAGATGGCGGCCGACCACGTGACATATGACGTCATCATTAACATATTTTATTCCCCATGGAGAGTTCTTTACAATGAGCCATGTCTCAATTTTTTCTGTTCAGCACTTTTGGAGATATAGTGGCGCAACGTTTTGCCGTTTTTCCAAGATGGCGACCGAACCACGTGACTGATGACGTCATCATTTACATATTTTATTCCCCATGGAGAGTTCTTTACAATGAGCCATGTCTCAATTTTTTCTGTTCAGTACTTTCGGAGATATAGAGGTGCAAGGTTTTTCAGTTTTTCCAAGATGGCGGCCGAACCACGTCACCGATGACGTCATCAATTGGGCACAGTCTATTCCAGGGCAAGACCAATATGTGTGCAAAGTTTGGCGATTCGCCGTGCAACGGTGTAGACGCAGTGCTGCAAACAGACAGACAGACAGACAGACAGACAGACAGACAGACAAACAGACAGACAAACGAACAGATCAACATACTTGCCGGAAAAATTTTTCCGGCAAGTAATGAAAAATCGGTCAGAGACCGAGGACTTGCCGGGATGTACTTTTTTATCGACCATTTAGGACAAATATGGCGGCCGAACTACGTGATACATGACGTCATCATTAACATATTCAATGTTAATTTTTGTGAATGTTAATGTCAATGTTAATTCAATTTTTTCCATTCTGCACTTTTGGAAATATAGTGGTGCAAAGTTTTTGCCGTTTTTCCAAGATGGCGGCCGAACCACGTGACCGATGGCATCATCATTAACATATTTTATTCCCCATGGAGAGTTCTTTACAATGAGCCATGTCTCAATTTTTTCTATTCAGAGATATGGAGGTGCAAAATTTTTCGGTTTTTCCAAGATGGCGGCCGAACCACGTGACATATGATGTCATCATTAACAAATTTTATTCCCCATGGAGAGTTCTTTACAATGAGCCATGTCTCAATTTTTTCTGTTCAGCACTTTTGGAGATATAGTGGTGCAAAGTTTTGCCGTTTTTCCAAGATGGCGGCCGACCACGTGACATATGACATCATCATTAACATATTTTATTCCCCATGGAGAGTTCTTTACAATGAGCCATTTCTCAATTTTTTCTGTTCAGCACTTTTGGAGATAAAGTGGTGCAAAGTTTTGCCGTTTTTCCAAGATGGCGGGCGACCACGTGACATATGACGTCATCATTAACATATTTTATTCCCCATGGAGAGTTCTTTACAATGAGCCATGTCTCAATTTTTTCTGTTCAGCACTTTTGGAGATATAGTGGCGCAACGTTTTGCCGTTTTTCCAAGATGGCGACCGAACCACGTGACCGATGACGTCATCATTAACATATTTTATTCCACATGGAGAGTTCTTGACAATGAGCCATGTCTCAATTTTTTCTGTTCAGTACTTTTGGAGATATGGAGGTGCAAATTTTTTCGGTTTTTCTAAGATGGCTGCCGAACCACGTGACCGATGACGTCATCATTTGGGCACAGTATATTAGAGGGCAAGACCAATATGTGTGCCAAGTTTGGCGATTCTACGTGCAACGGTGTAGACGCAGTGCTGCAAACAGACAAACAGACAGACAAACAGACAAACAGACAAACAAACGAACAGATCAACATACTTGCCGGAATCTTTTCCGGCAAGTAATGAAAAATCGGTCAGAGACCGAGGACTTGCCGGAATGTACTTTTATATCGGCCATTTAGGACAAATATGGCGGCCGAACCACGTGACCGATGACGTCATCATTAACATATTTTATTCCCCATGGAGAGTTCTTTACAATGAGCCATGCCTCAATTTTTTCTATTCAGGACTTTTGGAGATGTGGAGGTGCAGAGTTTTTCGGTTTTTCCAAGATGGCGGCCGAACCACGTGACCGATGACATCATCATTAACATATTTTATTCCCCATGGAGAGTTCTTTACAATGAGCCATGTCTCAATTTTTTCTATTCAGCACTTTCGGAGATATGGAGGTGCTAAGTTTTTCGGTTTTTCCAAGATGGCGGCCGACCACGTGACTGATGACGTCATCATTAACATATTTTATTCCCCATGGAGAGTTCTTTGCAATGAGCCATGTCTCAATTTTTTCTGTTCAGCACTTTTGGAGATATAGTGGTGCAAAGTTTTGCCGTTTTTCCAAGATGGCGGCCAACCACGTGACTGATGACGTCATCATTAACAAATTTTATTCCCCATGGAGAGTTCTTTACAATGAGCCATGTCTCAATTTTTTCTGTTCAGCATTTTTGGAGATATAGTGGTACAAAGTTTTGCCGTTTTTCCAAGATGGCGGCCGACCACGTGACATATGACGTCATCATTAACATATTTTATTCCCCATAGAGAGTTCTTTACAATGAGCCATGTCTCAATTTTTTCTGTTCAGCACTTTTGGAGATATAGCGGTGCAAAGTTTTGCCGTTTTTCTAAGATGGCGGCCGACCACGTGACATATGACGTCATCATTAACATATTTTATTCCGCATGGGGAGTTCTTTACAATGAGCCATGTCTCAATTTTTTTTGTTCAGCACTTTTGGCGATATAGTGGTGCAAAGTTTTGCCGTTTTTCCAAGATGGCGGCCGACCACGTGACTGATGATGTCATCATTAACATATTTTATTCCCCATGGAGAGTTCTTTACAATGAGCCATGTCTCAATTTTTTCTGTTCAGTACTTTCGGAGATATAGAGGTGCAACGTTTTTCGGTTTTTCCAAGATGGCGGCCGAACCACGTCACCGATGACGTCATCAATTGGGCACAGTCTATTCCAGGGCAAGACCAATATGTGTGCAAAGTTTGGCGATTCTCCGTGCAACGGTGTAGACGCAGTGCTGCAAACAGACAGACAGACAAACAGACAGACAAACAGAAAAAATCGGTCAGAGACCGAGGACTTGCCGGAATGTACGTTTTTTATCGGCCATTTAGAACAAATATGGCGGCTGAACCACGTGATAGATGACGTCATCATTAACTTATTTTATTCCCCATGGAGAGTTCTTTTCAATGAGCCATGTCTCAATTTTTTCTATTCAGCACTTTCAGAGATATGGAGGTGCAATTTTTTTCCAAGATGGCGGCCGAACCACGTGACATATGACGTCATCATTAACATATTTTATTCCCCATGGAGAGTTCTTTCCAATGAGCCATGTCTCAATTTTTTCTGTTCAGTACTTTCGGAGATATAGAAGTGCAAAGTTTTTCGGTTTTTCCAAGATGGCGGCCGAACCACGTCACCGATGACGTCATCAATTGGGCACAGTCTATTCCAGGGCAAGACCAATATGTGTGCAAAGTTTGGCGATTCTACGTGCAACGGTGTAGACGCAGTGCTGCAAACAGACAGACAAACAGACAGACAAACAGACAGACAAACAGACAAACAGACAGACAAACAAACGAACAGATCAACATACTTGCCAGAAAATTTTTCCGGCAAGTAACAAACAGATGAAAAATCGGTCAGAGACCGAGGACTTGCCGGAATGTACTTTTTTATCGGCCATTTAGGACAAATATGGCGGCCAAACCACGTGACCGATGAAGTCATCATTACTTGTTTTCTAAACTAATTTATTCCTTGATGATGCTCAAGAAATTTCATCTTGATCGGATGAAGTTTTGTACTTGGCGAATTATGACGTCATAATGGAGGAACCTATGACATCATCATTAACATATTTTATTCCCCATGGAGAGTTCTTTACAATGAGTCATGTCTCAATTTTTTCTATTCAGGACGTTTGGAGATGTGGAGGTGCAGAGTTTTTCGGTTTTTCCAAGATGGAGGCCGAACCACGTGACTGATGACGTCATCATTAACATATTTTATTCCCCATGGAGAGTTCTTTACAATGAGCCATGTCTCAATTTTTTCTGTTCAGCACTTTTGGAGATATAGTGGTGCAAAGTTTTGCCGTTTTTCCAAGATGGCGGCCGACCACGTGACATATGACATCATCGTTAACATATTTTATTCCCCATGGAGAGTTCTTTACAATGAGCCATGTCTCAATTTTTTCTGTTCAGGACTTTTGGAGATTTCGTGGTGCAAAGTTTTGCCGTTTTTCCAAGATGGCGGCCGACCACGTGACTGATGACGTCATCATTAACATATTTTATTCCCCATGGAGAGTTCTTTACAATGAGCCATGTCTCAATTTTTTCTGTTCAGCACTTTTGGAGATATAGTGGTGCAAAGTTTTGCCGTTTTTCCAAGATGGCGGCCGACCACGTGACATATGACGTCATCATTAACATATTTTATTCCCCATGGAGAGTTCTTTACAATGAGCCATGTCTCAATTTTTTCTGTTCAGCACGTTTGGAGATATAGTGGCGCAACGTTTTGCCGTTTTTCCAAGATGGCGACCGAACCACGTGACTGATGACGTCATCATTTACATATTTTATTCCCCATGGAGAGTTCTTTACAATGAGCCATGTCTCAATTTTTTCTGTTCAGTACTTTCGGAGATATAGAGGTGCAAAGTTTTTCGGTTTTTCCAAGATGGCGGCCGAACCACGTCACCGATGACGTCATCAATTGGGCACAGTCTATTCCAGGGCAAGACCAATATGTGTGCAAAGTTTGGCGATTCTACGTGCAACGGTGTAGACGCAGTGCTGCAAACAGACAGACAAACAGACAGACAGACAGACAGACAGACAAATGAAAAATCGGTCAGAGACCGAGGACTTGCTGGAATGTACTTTTTTATTGGCCATTGAGGACAGATATGGCGGCCGAACCACGTGACCGATGACGTCATCATTAACATATTTTATTCCCCATGGAGAGTTCTTTACAATGAGGCATGTCTCAATTTTTTCTATTCAGCACTTTTGGACACATAGAGGTGCTAAGTTTTTCGGTTTTTCCAAGATGGCGGCCGAACCACGTGACATATGACGTCATCATTAACAAATTTTATTCCCCATGGAGAGTTCTTTACAATGAGCCAGGTCTCAATTTTTTCTGTTCAGCACTTTTGGAGATTTCGTGGTGCAAAGTTTTGCCGTTTTTCCAAGATGGCGGCCAACCACGTGACTGATGACATCATCATTAACATATTTTATTCCCCATGGAGAGTTCTTTACAATGAGCCATGTCTCAATTTTTTCTGTTCAGCACTTTTGGAGATTTCGTGGTGCAAAGTTTTGCCATTTTTCCAAGATGGCGGCCGACCACGTGACTGATGACGTCATCATTAACATATCTTATTCCCAATGGAGAGTTCTTTACAATGAGCCATGTCTCAATTTTTCTGTTCAGCACTTTTGGAGATATAGTGGTGCAAAGTTTTGCCGTTTTTCCAAGATGGCGGCCGACCACGTGACATATGACGTCATCATTAACATATTTTATTCCCCATGGAGAGTTCTTTACAATGAGCCATGTCTCAATTTTTTCTGTTCAGCACTTTTGGAGATATAGTGGTGCAACGTTTTGCCGTTTTTCCAAGATGGCGACCGAACCACGTGACTGATGACGTCATCATTTACATATTTTATTCCCCATGGAGAGTTCTTTACAATGAGCCATGTCTCAATTTTTTCTGTTCAGCACTTTTGGAGATTTCGTGGTGCAAAGTTTTGCCGTTTTTCCAAGATGGCGGCCGACCACGTGACTGATGACGTCATCATTAACATATCTTATTCCCAATGGAGAGTTCTTTACAATGAGCCATGTCTCAATTTTTTCTGTTCAGCACTTTTGGAGATATAGTGGTGCAAAGTTTTGCCATTTTCCAAGATGGCGGCCGAACCACGTGACTGATGACGTCATCATTAACATATTTTATTCCCCATGGAGAGTTCTTTACAATGAGCCATGTCTCAATTTTTTCTGTTCAGCACTTTTGGAGATATAGTGGAGCAAAGTTTTGCCGTTTTTCCAAGATGGCGGCCGACCACGTGACATATGACGTCATCATTAACATATTTTATTCCCCATGGAGAGTTCTTTACAATGAGCCATGTCTCAATTTTTTCTGTTCAGCACTTTTGGAGATATAGTGGTGCAAATCTTTGCCGTTTTTCCAAGATGGCGGCCGACCACGTGACATATGACGTCATCATTAACATATTTTATTCCCCATGGAGAGTTCTTTACAATGAGCCATGTCTCAATTTTTTCTGTTCAGCACTTTTGGAGATTTCGTGGTGCAAAGTTTTGCCGTTTTTCCAAGATGGCGGCCGACCACGTGACTGATGATGTCATCATTAACATATTTTATTCCCCATGGAGAGTTCTTTACAATGAGCCATGTCTCAATTTTTTCTGTTCAGTACTTTCGGAGATATAGAAGTGCAAAGTTTTTCGGTTTTTCCAAGATGGCGGCCGAACCACGTCACCGATGACGTCATCAATTGGGCACAGTCTATTCCAGGGCAAGACCAATATGTGTGCAAAGTTTGGCGATTCTCCGTGCAACGGTGTAGACGCAGTGCTGCAAACAGACAGACAGACAGACAGACAGACAGACAGACAAACAGACAGACAAACGAACAGATCAACATACTTGCCGGAAAATTTTTTCCGGCAAGTAACAAACGAACAGATCAACATACTTGCCGGAATCTTTTCCGGCAAGTAACAAACAGTTGAAAAATCGGTCAGAGACCGAGGACTTGCCGGAATGTACTTTTTTATCGGCCATTTAGGACAAATATGGCGGCCGAACCACGTGACCGATGATGTCATCATTAACATATTTTATTCCACGTGGAGAGTTGTTTACAATGAGCCATACCTCAATTTTTTCTATTCAGGACTTTTGGAGATGTGGAGGTGCAGAGTTTTTCGGTTTTTCCAAGATGGCGGCCGAACCACGTGACTGATGACATCATCATTAACATATTTTATTCCCCATGGAGAGTTCTTTACAATGGGCCATGTCTCAATTTTTTCTATTCAGCACTTTCGGAGATATGGAGGTGCATAGTTTTTCGGATTTTCCAAGATGGCGGCCGAATCACGTGACCGATGACGTCATCATTAACATATTGTATTCTCCATGGAGAGTTCTTTGCAATGAGCCATGTCTCAATTTTTTCTATTCAGTACATTCAGAGATATGGATGTGCAAAGTTTTTCGGTTTTTCCAAGATGGCGGCCGAACCACGTGACTGATGACGTCATCATTAACATATTTTATTCCCCATGGAGTTCTTTACAATGAGCCATGTCTAAATTGTTTCTGTTCAGCACTTTTGGAGATATCGTGGTGCAAAGTTTTGCCGTTTTTCCAAGATGGCGACCGAACCACGTGACTGATGACGTCATCATTTACATATTTTATTCCCCATGGAGAGTTCTTTACAATGAGCCATGTCTCAATTTTTTCTGTTCAGTACTTTCGGAGATATAGAAGTGCAAAGTTTTTCGGTTTTTCCAAGATGGCGGCCGAACCACGTCACCGATGACGTCATCAATTGGGCACAGTCTATTCCAGGGCAAGACCAATATGTGTGCAAAGTTTGGCGATTCTACGTGCAACGGTGTAGACGCAGTGCTGCAAACAGACAGACAAACAGACAGACAGACAGACAGACAGACAAACAGACAAACGAACAGATCAACATACTTGCCGGAAAAATTTTTCCGGCAAGTAACAAACGAACAGATCAACATACTTGCCGGAAAATTTTTCCGGCAAGTAATGAAAAATCGGTCAGAGACCGAGGACTTGCCGGAATGTACTTTTTTATCGGCCATTTAGGACAAATATGGCGGCCGAACCACGTGACCGATGACGTCATCATTAACATATTTTATTCCCCATGGAGAGTTCTTTACAATGAGCCATACCTCAATTTTTTCTATTCAGGACTTTTGGAGATGTGGAGGTGCAGAGTTTTTCGGTTTTTCCAAGATGGCGGCCGAACCACGTGACCGATGACATCATCATTAACATATTTTATTCCCCATGGAGAGTTCTTTACAATGAGCCATGTCTCAATTTTTTCTATTCAGCACTTTCGGAGATATGGAGGTGCTAAGTTTTTCGGTTTTTCCAAGATGGCGGCCGACCACGTGACTGATGACGTCATCATTAACATATTTTATTCCCCATGGCGAGTTCTTTACAATGAGCCATGTCTCAATTTTTTCTGTTCAGCACTTTTGGAGATATAGTGGCGCAACGTTTTGCCGTTTTTCCAAGATGGCGCCCGAACCACGTGACTGATGACGTCATCATTTACATATTTTATTCCCCATGGAGATTTCTTTACAATGAGCCATGTCTCAATTTTTTCTGTACAGTACTTTCGGAGATATAGAGGTGCAAAGTTTTTCGGTTTTTCCAAGATGGCGGCCGAACCACGTCACCGATGACGTCATCAATTGGGCACAGTCTATTCCAGGGCAAGACCAATATGTGTGCAAAGTTTGGCGATTCTCCGTGCAACGGTGTAGACGCAGTGCTGCAAACAGACAGACAAACAGACAAACAGACAAACAGACAAACAGACAAACAGACAAACGAACAGATCAACATACTTGCCGGAAAATTTTTTCCGGCAAGTAACAAACAAACGAACAGATCAACATACTTGCCAGAAATTTTTTCCGGCAAGTAATGAAAAATCGGTCAGAGACCGAGGACTTGCCGGAATTTACTTTTTTATCGGCCATTTAGGACAAATATGGCGGCTGAACCACGTGACCGATGACGTCATCATTAACATATTTTATTCCCCATGGAGAGTTCTTTACAATGAGTCATGTCTCAATTTTTTCTATTCAGCACTTTCGGAGATATGGAGGTGCTAGGTTTTTCCAAGATGGCGGCTAAACCACGTGACCTATGACGTCATTATTAACATATTTTATTCCCCATGGAGAGTTCTTTACAATGAGCCATGTCTCAATTTTTTCTGTTCAGCACTTTTGGAGATTTCGTGGTGCAAAGTTTTGCCGTTTTTCCAAGATGGCGGCCGACCACGTGACTGATGACGTCATCATTAACATATTTTATTCCCCATGGAGAGTTCTTTACAATGAGCCATGTCTCAATTTTTTCTGTTCAGCACTTTTGGAGATATAGTGGTGCAAAGTTTTGCCGTTTTTCCAAGATGGCGGCCGACCACGTGACATATGACGTCATCATTAACATATTTTATTCCCCATGGAGAGTTCTTTACAATGAGCCATGTCTCAATTTTTTCTGTACAGTACTTTCGGAGATATAGAGGTGCAACGTTTTTCGGTTTTTCCAAGATGGCGGCCGAACCACGTCACCGATGACGTCATCAATTGGGCACAGTCTATTCCAGGGCATGACCAATATGTGTGCAAAGTTTGGCGATTCTCCGTGCAACGGTGTAGATGCAGTGCTGCAAACAGACAGACAGACAGACAGATGAAAAATCGGTCAGAGACCGAGGACTTGCCGGAATGTACTTTTTTATCCGCCATTTAGGACAAATATGGCGGCCGAACCACGTGACCGATGACGTCATCATTAACATATTTTATTCCCCATGGAGAGTTCTTTACAATGAGCCATGCCTCAATTTTTTCTATTCAGGACTTTTGGAGATGTGGAGGTGCAGAGTTTTTCGGTTTTTCCAAGATGGCGGCCGACCACGTGACATATGACATCATTAACATATTTTATTCCCCATGGAGAGTTTTTTACAATGAGCCATGTCTCAATTTTTTCTGTTCAGCACTTTTGGAGATTTCGTAGTGCAAAGTTTTGCCGTTTTTCCAAGATGGCGGCCGACCACGTGACTGATGACGTCATCATTAACATATTTTATTCCCCATGTGGAGTTCTTTACAATGAGCCATGTCTCAATTTTTTCTGTTCAGCACTTTTGGCGATATAGTGGTGCAAAGTTTTGCCGTTTTTCCAAGATGGCGGCCGACCACGTGACATATGACGTCATCATTAACATATTTTATTCCCCATGGAGAGTTCTTTACAATGAGCCATGTCTCAATTTTTTCTGTTCAGCACTTTTGGAGATATCGTGGCGCAACGTTTTGCCGTTTTTCCAAGATGGCGACCGAACCACGTGACTGATGACGTCATTATTAACATATTTTATTCCCCATGGAGAGTTCATTACAATGAGCCATGTCTCAATTTTTTCTATTCAGCACTTTCGGAGATATGGAGGTGCTAGGTTTTTCCAAGATGGCGGCTAAACCACGTGACCGATGACGTCATCATTAACATATTTTATTCCCCATAGAGAGTTCTTTACAATGAGCCATGTCTCAATTTTTTCTGTTCAGTACTTTCGGAGATATAGCGGTGCAAATTATTTCGGTTTTTCCAAGATGGCCGCCGAAACACGTGACCGATGACGTCATAAATTGGGCACAGTCTATTCCAGGGCAAGACGAATATGTGTGCAAAGTTTGGCGATTTTCCGTGCAACGGTGTAGACGCAGTGCTGCAAACAGACAGACAAACAGACAAACAGACAGACAGACAGACAGACAGATGAAAAATCGGTCAGAGACCGAGGACTTGCCGGAATTTACTTTTTTATCGGCCATTTAGGACAAATATGGCGGCTGAACCACCTGACCGATGACATCATCATTAACATATTTTATTCCCCCTGGAGAGTTCTTTCCAATGAGCCATGTCTCAATTTTTTCTGTTCAGCACTTTTGGAGATAGAGGTGCAACGTTTTTCGGATTTTCCAAGATGGCGGCCGAACCACGTGACCGATGACGTCATCATTAACATATTTTATTCCCCCTGGAGAGTTCTTTCCAATGAGCCATGTCTCAATTTTTTCTATTCAGCACTTTCGGAGATATGGAGGTGATTTTTTTTCCCGTTTTTCCAAGATGGCGGCCGCACCACGTGACCGATGACGTCATCATTAACATATTTTATTCCACATGGAGAGTTCTTGACAATGAGCCATGTCTCAATTTTTTCTATTCAGCACTTTCGGAGATATGGAGGTGCTAGGTTTTTCGGTTTTTCCAAGATGGCGGCCGACCACGCGACTGATGACGTCATCATTAACATATTTTATTCCCCATGGAGAGTTCTTTACAATGAGCCATGTCTCAATTTTTTCTGTTCAGCACTTTTGGAGATATAGTGGTGCAAAGTTTTGCCGTTTTTCCAAGATGGCGGCCGACCACGTGACATATGACGTCATCATTAACATATTTTATTCCCCATGGAGAGTTCTTTACAATGAGCCATGTCTCAATTTTTTCTGTTCAGCACTTTTGGAGATATAGTGGCGCAACGTTTTGCCGTTTTTCCAAGATGGCGACCGAACCACGTGACTGATGACGTCATCATTTACATATTTTATTCCCCATGGAGAGTTCTTTACAATGAGCCATGTCTCAATTTTTTCTGTTCAGCACTTTTGGAGATATAGAGGTGCAAGGTTTTTCGGTTTTTCCAAGATGGCGGCCGAACCACGTCACCGATGACGTCATCAATTGGGCACAGTCTATTCCAGGGCAAGACCAATATGTGTGCAAAGTTTGGCGATTCTACGTGCAACGGTGTAGACGCAGTGCTGCAAACAGACAGACAGACAGACAAACAGACAAACAGACAGACAAACAGACAAACGAACAGATCAACATACTTGCCGAAAAATTTTTTCCGGCAAGTAACAAACAGACAAACAGACAGAAAAAATCGGTCAGAGACCGAGGACTTGCCGGGATGTACTTTTTTATCGGCCATTTAGGACAAATATGGAGGCCGAACCACGTGACCGATGACGTCATCATTAACATATTTTATTCCCCATGGAGAGTTCTTTACAATGAGCCATGTCTCAATTTTTTCTGTTCAGCACTTTTGGAGATATAGTGGTGCAAAGTTTTGCCGTTTTTCCAAGATGGCGGCCGACCACGTGACATATGACATCATCATTAACATATTTTATTCCCCATGGAGAGTTCTTTACAATGAGCCATGTCTCAATTTTTTCTGTTCAGCACTTTTGGAGATTTCGTGGTGCAAAGTTTTGCCGTTTTTCCAAGATGGCGGCCGACCACGTGACTGATGACGTCATCATTAACATATTTTATTCCCCATGGAGAGTTCTTTACAATGAGCCATGTCTCAATTTTTTCTGTTCAGCACTTTTGGAGATATAGTGGTGCAAAGTTTTGCCGTTTTTCCAAGATGGCGGCCGACCACGTGACATATGACGTCATCATTAACATATTTTATACCCCATGGAGAGTTCTTTACAATGAGCCATGTCTCAATTTTTTCTGTTCAGCACTTTTGGAGATATAGTGGCGCAACGTTTTGCCGTTTTTCCAAGATGGCGACCGAACCACGTGACTGATGACGTCATCATTTCCATATTTTATTCCCCATGGAGAGTTCTTTACAATGAGCCATGTCTCAATTTTTTCTGTTCAGTACTTTCGGAGATATAGAGGTGCAAAATTTTTCGCTTTTTCCAAGATGGCGGCCGAACCACGTCACCGATGACGTCATCAATTGGGCACAGTCTATTCCAGGGCAAGACCAATATGTGTGCAAAGTTTGGCGATTCTACGTGCAACGGTGTAGACGCAGTGCTGCAAACAGACAGACAAACAGACAAACAGACAAACAGACAGATGAAAAATCGGTCAGAGACCGAGGACTTGCCGGAATGTACTTTTTTATCGGCCATTTAGAACAAATATGGCGGCCGAACTATGTGATACATGACGTCATCATTAACATATTTTATTCCCCATGGAGAGTTCTTTACAATGAGCCATACCTCAATTTTTTCTGTTCAGGACTTTTGGAGATGTGGAGGTGCAGAGTTTTTCGGTTTTTCCAAGATGGCGGCCGACCACGTGACTGATGACGGCATCATTAACATATTTTATTCCCCATGGAGAGTTCTTTACAATGAGCCATGTCTCAATTTTTTCTGTTCAGCACTTTTGGAGTTATAGTGGTGAAAATTTTTGCCGTTTTTCCAAGATGGCGGCCGACCACGTGACATATGACGTCATCATTAACATATTTTATTCCCCATGGAGAGTTCTTTACAATGAGCCATGTCTCAATTTTTTCTGTTCAGTACTTTCGGAGATATAGAGGTGCAAAGTTTTTCGGTTTTTCCAAGATGGCGGCCGAACCACGTCACCGATGACGTCATCAATTGGGCACAGTCTATTCCAGGGCAAGACCAATATGTGTGCAAAGTTTGGCGATTCTACGTGCAACGGTGTAGACGCAGTGCTGCAAACAGACAGACAGACAGACAGACAGACAGACAGACAGACAAACAGACAGACAAACGAACAGATCAACATACTTGCCGGAAAAATTTTTCCGGCAAGTAACAAACAGATGAAAAATCGGTCAGAGACCGAGGACTTGCCGGAATGTACTTTTTTATCGGCCATTTAGGACAAATATGGCGGCCAAACCACGTGACCGATGAAGTCATCATTACTTGTTTTCTAAACTAATTTATTCCTTGATGATGCTCAAGAAATTTCATCTTGATCGGATGAAGTTTTGTACTTGGCGAATTATGACGTCATAATGGAGGAACCTATGACATCATCATTAACATATTTTATTCCCCATGGAGAGTTCTTTACAATGAGTCATGTCTCAATTTTTTCTATTCAGGACGTTTGGAGATGTGGAGGTGCAGAGTTTTTCGGTTTTTCCAAGATGGAGGCCGAACCACGTGACTGATGACGTCATCATTAACATATTTTATTCCCCATGGAGAGTTCTTTACAATGAGCCATGTCTCAATTTTTTCTGTTCAGCACTTTTGGAGATATAGTGGTGCAAAGTTTTGCCGTTTTTCCAAGATGGCGGCCGACCACGTGACATATGACATCATCGTTAACATATTTTATTCCCCATGGAGAGTTCTTTACAATGAGCCATGTCTCAATTTTTTCTGTTCAGGACTTTTGGAGATTTCGTGGTGCAAAGTTTTGCCGTTTTTCCAAGATGGCGGCCGACCACGTGACTGATGAGGTCATCATTAACATATTTTATTCCCCATGGAGAGTTCTTTACAATGAGCCATGTCTCAATTTTTTCTGTTCAGCACTTTTGGAGATATAGTGGTGCAAAGTTTTGCCGTTTTTCCAAGATGGCGGCCGACCACGTGACATATGACGTCATCATTAACATATTTTATTCCCCATGGAGAGTTCTTTACAATGAGCCATGTCTCAATTTTTTCTGTTCAGCACGTTTGGAGATATAGTGGCGCAACGTTTTGCCGTTTTTCCAAGATGGCGACCGAACCACGTGACTGATGACGTCATCATTTACATATTTTATTCCCAATGGAGAGTTCTTTACAATGAGCCATGTCTCAATTTTTTCTGTTCAGTACTTTCGGAGATATAGAGGTGCAAAGTTTTTCGGTTTTTCCAAGATGGCGGCCGAACCACGTCACCGATGACGTCATCAATTGGGCACAGTCTATTCCAGGGCAAGACCAATATGTGTGCAAAGTTTGGCGATTCTACGTGCAACGGTGTAGACGCAGTGCTGCAAACAGACAGACAAACAGACAGACAGACAGACAGACAGACAAATGAAAAATCGGTCAAAGACCGAGGACTTGCCGGAATTTACTTTTTTATCGGCCATTTAGGACAAATATGGCGGCCGAACCACGTGACCGATGATGTCATCATGAACATATTTTATTCCCCATGGAGAGTTCTTTACAATGAGACATGTCTCAATTTTTTATATTGAGCATTTTTGGAGATATGGAGGTGCAAAATTTTTCGGTTTTTCCAAGATGGCGGCCGAACCACGTGACATATGACGTCATCATTAACATATTTTATTCCCCATGGAGTTCTTTATAATGAGCCATGTCTGATTTTTTCCTGTTCAGCACTTTTGGAGATATAGTGGTGCAAAGTTTTGCCGTTTTTCCAAGATGGCGGCCGACCACGTGACGGATGACGTCATCATTAACATATTTTATTTCCCATGGAGAGTTCTTTACAATGAGCCATGTCTCAATTGTTTCTGTTCAGCACTTTTGGAGATATCGTGGTGCAAAGTTTTGCCGTTTTTCCAAGATGGCGACCGAACCACGTGACTGATGACGTCATCATTTACATATTTTATTCCCCATGGAGAGTTCTTTACAATGAGCCATGTCTCAATTTTTTCTGTTCAGTACTTTCGGAGATATAGAAGTGCAAAGTTTTTCGGTTTTTCCAAGATGGCGGCCGAACCACGTCACCGATGACGTCATCAATTGGGCACAGTCTATTCCAGGGCAAGACCAATATGTGTGCAAAGTTTGGCGATTCTACGTGCAACGGTGTAGACGCAGTGCTGCAAACAGACAGACAAACAGACAGACAGACAGACAGACAGACAAACAGACAAACGAACAGATCAACATACTTGCCGGAAAAATTTTTCCGGCAAGTAACAAACGAACAGATCAACATACTTGCCGGAAATTTTTTTCCGGCAAGTAACAAACGAACAGATCAACATACTTGCCGGAATCTTTTCCGGCAAGTAACAAACGAACAGATCAACATACTTGCCGGAATCTTTTCCGGCAAGTAACGAACAGATCAACATACTTGCCGGAAAATTTTTCCGGCAAGTAACAAACGAACAGATCAACATACTTGCCGGAAAATTTTTCCGGCAAGTAACAAACAAACGAACAGATCAACATACTTGCCGGAAAATTTTTCCGGCAAGTAATGAAAAATCGGTCAGAGACCGAGGACTTGCCGGAATGTACTTTTTTATCGGCCATTTAGGACAAATATGGCGGCCGAACCACGTGTCCGATGACGTCAGCATTAACATATTTTATTCCCCATGGAGAGTTCTTTACAATGAGCCATGCCTCAATTTTTTCTATTCAGGACTTTTGTTGGAGATGTGGAGGTGCAGAGTTTTTCGGTTTTTCCAAGATGGCGGCCGAACCACGTGACCGATGACATCATCATTAACATATTTTATTCCCCATGGAGAGTTCTTTACAATGAGCCATGTCTCAATTTTTTCTATTCAGCACTTTCGGAGATATGGAGGTGCTAGGTTTTTCGGTTTTTCCAAGATGGCGGCCGACCACGTGACTGATGACGTCATCATTAACATATTTTATTCCCCATGGAGAGTTCTTTACAATGAGCCATGTCTCAATTGTTTCTGTTCAGCACTTTTGGAGATATAGTGGTGCAAAGTTTTGCCGTTTTTCCAAGATGGCGGCCGACCACGTGACATATGACGTCATCATTAACATATTTTATTCCCCATGGAGAGTTCTTTACAATGAGCCATGTCTCAATTTTTTCTGTTCAGCACTTTTGGAGATATAGTGGCGCAACGTTTTGCCGTTTTTCCAAGATGGCGGCCGACCACGTGATATATGACGTCATCATTAACATATTTTATTCCCCATGGAGAGTTCTTTACAATGAGCCATGTCTCAATTTTGTCTGTTCAGTACTTTCGGAGATATAGAGGTGCAAAATTTTTCGGTTTTTCCAAGATGGCGGCCGAACCACGTCACCGATGACGTCATCAATTGGGCACAGTCTATTCCAGGGCAAGACCAATATGTGTGCAAAGTTTGGCGATTCTACGTGCAACGGTGTAGACGCAGTGCTGCAAACAGACAGACAGACAAACAGACAGACAGACAGACAAACAGACAAACAAACGAACAGATCAACATACTTGCCGGAATTTTTTCCGGCAAGTAATGAAAAATCGGTCAGAGACCGAGGACTTGCCGGAATGTACTTTTTTATCCGCCATTTAGGACAAATATGGCGGCCGAACCACGTGACCGATGACGTCATCATTAACATATTTTATTCCCCATGGAGAGTTCTTTACAATGAGCCATGTCTCAATTTTTTCTGTTCAGCACTTTTGGAGATATAGTGGTGCACAGTTTGGCCGTTTTTCCAAGATGGCGGCCGAACCACGTGACCGATGACATCATCATTAACATATTTTATTCCCCATGGAGAGTTCTTTACAATGAGCCATGTCTCAATTTTTTCTATTCAGCACTTTCGGAGATATGGAGGTGCTAATTTTTCGGTTTTTCCAAGATGGCGGCCGACCACGTGACTGATGACGTCATCAACATATTTTATTCCCCATGGAGAGTTCTTTACAATGAGCCATGTCTCAATTTTTCTGTTCAGCACTTTTGGAGATATAGTGGTGCAAATTTTTGCCGTTTTTCCAAGATGGCGGCCGACCACGTGACATATGACGTCATCATTAACATATTTTATTCCCCATGGAGAGTTCTTTACAATGAGCCATGTCTCAATTTTTTCTGTTCAGCACTTTTGGAGATATAGTGGCGCAACGTTTTGCCGTTTCTCCAAGATGGCGCCCGAACCACGTCACCGATGACGTCATCATTGAGGCACAGTATATTAGAGGGCAAGACCATTATGTGTGCAAAGTTTGGCGATTCTCCGTGCAACGGTGTAGACGCAGTGCTGCAAACAGACAAACAGACAGACAAACAGACAGACAGACAAACAAACGAACAGATCAACATACTTGCCGGAAAATTTTTTCCGGCAAGTAACAAACGAACAGATCAACATACTTGCCGGAAAATTTTTCCGGCAAGTAACAAACGAACAGATCAACATACTTGCCGGAATCTTTTCCGGCAAGTAACAAACGAACAGATCAACATACTTGCCGGAATCTTTTCCGGCAAGTAATGAAAAATCGGTCAGAGACCGAGGACTTGCCGGAATGTACTTTTTTATTGGCCATTTAGGACAAATATGGCGGCCGAACCACGTGACTGATGACGTCATCATTAACATATTTTATTCCCCATGGAGAGTTCTTTACATTGAGCCACGTCCCAAGTTTTTCTATTCAGGACTTTCGGAGATATGGAGGTGTAACGTTTTCCGGTTTTTCCAAGATGGCGGCCGAACCACGTGACATATGACGTCATCATTAACATATTTTATTCCCCCATGGAGAGTTCTTTACAATGAGCCATGTCTCAATTGTTTCTGTTCAGCACTTTTGGAGATATAGTGGTGCAAAGTTTTGCCGTTTTTCCAAGATGGCGGCCGAACCACGTGACCTATGACGTCATCATTAACATATTTTATTCCCCATGGAGAGTTCTTTACAATGAGCCATGTCTCAATTTTTTCTGTTCAGCACTTTTGGAGATATAGTGGTGCAAAGTTTTGCCGTTTTTCCAAGATGGCGGCCGAACCACGTGACCTATGACGTCATCATTAACATGTTTTATTCCCAATGGAGGGTTCTTTACAATGAGCCATGGCTCAATTTTTTCTGTTCAGCACATTGAGATATCGAGGTGCAAAATTTTTCGGTTTTTCCAAGATGGCGGCCGAACCACGTGACTGATGACGTCATCATTTGGGCACAGTATATTAGAGGGCAAGACCAATATGTGTGCCAAGTTTGGCGATTCTACGTGCAACGGTGTCAGAGACCTCGGTCAGAGACCGAGGACTTGCCGGAATGTACTTTTTTATCGGCCATTTAGGACAAATATGGTGGCCGAAACACGTGATAGATGACGTCATCAGTAACTTATTTTATTCCCCATGGAGAGTTCTTTTCAATGAGCCATGTCTCAATTTTTTATATTCAGCACTTTCAGAGATATGGAGGTGCAATTTTTTTCCAAGATGGCGGCCGAACCACGTGACATATGACGTCATCATTAACATATTTTATTCCCCATGGAGAGTTCTTTCCAATGAGCCATGTCTCAATTTTTTCTGTTCAGCACTTTTGGAGATATAGTGTTGCAAAGTTTTGCCGTTTTTCCAAGATGGCGGCCGACCACGTGACATATGACGTCATCATTAACATATTTTATTCCCCATGGAGAGTTCTTTACAATGAGCCATGTCTCAATTTTTTCTATTCAGCACTTTCGGAGATATGGAGGTGCAAAGTTTTTCGGATTTTCCAAGATGGCGGCCGAATCACGTGAACGATGACGTCATCATTAACATATTTTATTCCCCATGGTGAGTTCTTTACAATGAGCCATGTCTCAATTTTTTCTGTTCAGGACTTTCGGAGATATGGAGGTGCAAAAATTTTCGTTTTTTCCAAGATGGCGGCCGAACCACGTGACCGATGACGTCATCATTAACATATTTTATTCCCCATGGAGAGTTCTTTACAATGAGCCATGTCTCAATTTTTTCTGTTCAGCACTTTGAGATATCGAGGTGCAAAATTTTTCGGTTTTTCCAAGATGGCGGCCGAACCACGTGACCGATGACGTCATCATTTGGGCACAGTATATTAGAGGGCAAGACAAATACGTGTGCAAAGTTTGGTGATTCTACGTGCAACGGTGTAGACGTAGTGCTGCAAACAGACAAACAGACAAACAGACAAACAGACAAACAGACAAATGAAAAATCGGTCAGAGACCGAGGACTTGCCGGAGTGTACTTTTTTATCGGCCATTTAGAACAAATATGGCGGCTGAACCACGTGATAGATGATGTCATCATTAACATATTTTATTCCCCATGGACATTTCTTTCCAATGAGCCATGTCTCAATTTTTTCTGTTCAGCACTTTCGGAGATATAGAGGTGCAAAGCTTTTCCAAGATGGCGGCCGAACCACGTGACCGATGACGTCATCATTAACATTTTTTATTCCACATGGAGAGTTCTTTACAATGAGCCATGTCTAAATTTTTTCTATTCAGTACTTTCAGAGATATGGAGGTGCAAAGTTTTGCCGTTTTTCCAAGATGGCGGCCGAACCACGTGACATATGACATCATCATTAACATATTTTATTCCCCATGGGGAGTTCTTTACAATGAGCCATGTCTCAATTTTTTCTGTTCAGCACTTTTGGAGATTTCGTGGTGCAAAGTTTTGCCGTTTTTCCAAGATGGCAGCCCACCACGTGACCGGTGACGTCATCATTAACATATTTTATTCCCCATGGAGAGTTCATTACAATGAGCCGTGTCTCAATTTTTTCTATTCAGTACTTTCAGAGATATGGAGGTGCAAAGTTTTGCCGTTTTTCCAAGATGGCGGCCGACCACGTGACATATGACGTCATCATTAACCTATTTTATTCTGCATGGAGAGTTCTTTACAATGAGCCATGTCTCAATTTTTTCTGTTCAGCACTTTTGGAGATTTCGTGGTGCAAAGTTTTGCCGTTTTTCCAAGATGGCGGCCGACCACGTGACTGATGATGTCATCATTAACATATTTTATTCCCCATGGAGAGTTCTTTACAATGAGCCATGTCTCAATTTTTTCTGTTCAGCACTTTTGGAGATATAGTGGCGCAACGTTTTGCCGTTTTTCCAAGATGGCGACCGAACCACGTGACTGATGAGGTCATCATTTACTTATTTTATTCCCCATGGAGAGTTCTTTACAATGAGCCATGTAGCAATTTTTTGTGTTCAGTACTTTCGGAGATATAGAGGTGCAATTTTTTTTCGGTTTTTCCAAGATGGCCGCCGAACCACGTGACTGATGACGTCATCATTAACATATTTTATTCCCCATGGACAGTTCTTTACAATGAGCCATGTCTCAATTTTTTCTATTCAGCACTTTCGGAGATATGGAGGTGCAAATTTTTTCAAAGATGGCGGCCGAACCACGTGACCGATGACGTCATCATTTGGGCACAGTATATTAGAGGGCAAGCCAAATAAGTGTGCAAAGTTTGGCTATTCTACGTATAGAAAGATTCTACATATAGAAAGTTTTGCGGTTTTTCCAAGATGGCGGCCGAACCACGTGACCAATGACGTCATCATTAACATATTTTATTCCCCATCTAGAGTTCTTTACAATGAGCCATGTCTCAATTTTTTCTGTTCAGTACTTTCGGAGATATAGAAGTGCAAAGTTTTTCGGTTTTTCCAAGATGGCGGCCGAACCACGTCACCGATGACGTCATCAATTGGGCACAGTCTATTCCAGGGCAAGACCAATATGTGTGCAAAGTTTGGCGATTCTCCGTGCAACGGTGTAGACGCAGTGCTGCAAACAGACAGACAAACAGACAGACAAACAGACAAACAGACAAACAGACAAACAAACGAACAGATCAACATACTTGCCGGAAAATTTTTCCGGCAAGTAACAAACGAACAGATCAACATACTTGCCGGAATCTTTTCCGGCAAGTAACGAACAGATCAACATACTTGCCGGAAAATTTTTCCGGCAAGTAACAAACGAACAGATCAACATACTTGCCGGAAAAAAATTTCCGGCAAGTAACAAACGAACAGATTAACATACTTGCCGGAAATTTTTCCGGCAAGTAACAAACGAACAGATCAACATACTTGCCGGAAAATTTTTCCGGCAAGTAATGAAAAATCGGTCAGATTTAAGGACTTGCCGGAATGTACTTTTTTGTCGGCGATTTAGGACAAATATGGCGGCCGAAACACGTGATAGATGACGTCATCATTAACTTATTTTATTCCTCATGGAGAGTTCTTTTCAATGAGCCATGTCTCAATTTTTTCTATTCAGCACTTTCAGAGATATGGAGGTGCAATTTTTTTCCAAGATGGCGGCCGAACCACGTGACATATGACGTCATCATTAACAAATTTTATTCCCCATGGAGAGTTCTTTACAATGAGCCATGTCTCAATTTTTTCTGTTCAGCACTTTTGGAGATATAGTGGTGCAAAGTTTTGCCGTTTTTCCAAGATGGCGGCCGACCACGTGACATATGACATCATCATTAACATATTTTATTCCCCATGGAGAGTTCTTTACAATGAGCCATGTCTCAATTTTTTCTGTTCAGCACTTTTGGACACATAGAGGTGCTAAGTTTTTCGGTTTTTCCAAGATGGCGGCCGAACCACGTGACATATGACATCATCATTAACAAATTTTATTCCCCATGGAGAGTTCTTTACAATGAGCCATGTCTCAATTTTTTCTGTTCAGCACTTTTGGAGATATAGTGGTGCAAAGTTTTGCCGTTTTTCCAAGATGGCGGCCGACCACGTGACATATGACATCATCATTAACATATTTTATTCCCCATGGAGAGTTCTTTACAATGAGCCATGTCTCAATTTTTTCTGTTCAGCACTTTTGGAGATATAGTGGCGCAACGTTTTGCCGTTTTTCCAAGATGGCGGCCGACCACGTGAGTGATGACGTCATCATTAACATATTTTATTCCCCATGGAGAGTTCTTTACAATGAGCCATGTCTCAATTTTTTCTGTTCAGCACTTTTGGAGATATAGTGGTGCAAAGTTTTGCCGTTTTTCCAAGATGGCGGCCGACCACGTGACATATGACGTCATCATTAACATATTTTATTCCCCATGGAGAGTTCTTTGCAATGAGCCATGTCTCAATTTTTTCTGTTCAGCACTTTTGGAGATATAGTGGCGCAACGTTTTGCCGTTTTTCCAAGATGGCGACCGAACCACGTGACTGATGACGTCATCATTTCCATATTTTATTCCCCATGGAGAGTTCTTTACAATGAGCCATGTCTCGATTTTTTCTGTTCAGTACTTTCGGAGATATAGAGGTGCAAAGTTTTTCGGTTTTTCCAAGATGGCGGCCGAACCACGTCACCGATGACGTCATCAATTGGGCACAGTCTATTCCAGGGCAAGACCAATATGTGTGCAAAGTTTGGGGATTCTACGTGCAACGGTGTAGACGCAGTGCTGCAAACAGACAGACAGACAAACAGACAGACAAACAGACAGACAAACAGACAAACAAACGAACAGATCAACATACTTGCCGGAAAATTTTTCCGGCAAGTAACAAACGAACAGATCAACATACTTGCCGGAAAATTTTTCCGGCAAGTAACAAACAAACGAACAGATCAACATACTTGCCGGAAAATTTTTCCGGCAAGTAACAAACAAACGAACAGATCAACATACTTGCCGGAATCTTTTCCGGCAAGTAACAAACAGATGAAAAATCGGTCAGAGACCGAGGACTTGCCGGAATGTACTTTTTTATCGGCCATTTAGAACAAATATGGCGGCTGAACCACTTGATAGAAGACGTTGTGGCGGACACGAAAGCACTGACGTGGTGACATCACCCCGCACACCAAGTGGGGGTGGGCCACGCCCGGGAGAGAGGCGTGGCCTCACGATATACACGGGGCGCGCAGCCCTGAGAGTTCAGTGTTACAGTGAGCTCTTCAATAAAGACTCTTACAAATTACCGCGTTGTCCGCTTCCTCCTTGTTTACAAACAGCACGCGTAACACCGCGCTTTACTGGTGACCCTCGACGTTGGATCTGCCGTAGCGATCCTTCCAAACACGACGCCATTGCCATGGCCTACAACGCGATGTCGATTAAACTTCCCGAATTTTGGGAGGCCCAGGCCGAAGTTTGGTTCGTCCAAGCCGAAGCCCAGTTTCAGCTTCAGCGCCTCACCCACGACGACACGCGCTACTGCCACGTCGTCGCCTCCCTCGGGTCCGGCACGGCCGCTCGAGTTGTGTCCGTCCTTCGCCACCCACCGGACGGCCACAAGTACGAGGCACTCAAGCGGCTGCTCCTAGCCACGTTCGGCCTCACGGAGGACGCACGGGCCGACCGCCTCCTGGATCTCCCTGAGCTCGGCGACACGCGCCCGTCGGTCCGAATGGACCATATGCTGTCACTGTTGGGCGACGAAGCCCCTGGTTCTCTATTCCGGGCGCTTTTCCGTCGCCAACTTCCAGCACCCACAGGTACGCCTCGCGTTGGCCGGGACCGTGCTAACGGAACCCGGAGCATTGGCCCCCGCGGCGGACAGGTACATCGCGGCTTCGGACACGCGGGCGAGAGTCGGTGCGGCCGTCACGGACCTCGAGGCTGATGCTGCTGATGATGCTGATCCACAGCATCAGCTTACACAGCATACGCAGCATGCTGATACGCACCTCGTGGCTGCCGCCACGCCCCGCCCACCGCCGCGGCGAAAACCGCCACCGCGGGGATCACCGCCAACTCCGCTGGCCTGGCGGAGCCAGCCGCACTCCTCCAGCTCCACCACCTGGTGCTGGTTCCACGCCAAGTTCGGCCACGAGGCTCGACAGTGTCATCTGCCATGCTCCTTCAACAGGTCGGGAAACGCCCGGGCCGGCGCTCGATAGTGGCAATGAGCGCCGGCCGTTCGAACAGCCTGCTGTTCATCACGGACACCTTATCCGGGCGCCGTTACCTGTGCGACACAGGAGCGCAGGTGAGTGTCGTTCCTGCCGGTACGTCGGACAAGCACGCCGCGGGCGGGGGCCCCGCGCTGCTTGCCGCAAACGGGACGCCCATCCGTACGTACGGAAAACGCTGCCTCTCTCTGCGGTTCGGAGGGCAGGTTTTCCGATGATCGTTCGTCACCGCCAACGTGCCCATGGCATTGCTTGGCGCGGACTTCCTGTGCGCAAATGGGCTCCTGGTCGACATAAAGCACAGACGTCTTGTCCAGGCCGAGACGCTCAGCTCGCTCGCTTGTGCGCTGCCCAGCTCGTCGAGCAGCCCACTGAGCGGCACACCGAGCGGCTTGCCAAGCGGCTCGCTGAACGGTTCTGTTCCGGCCACGTTGATCTGTACGCTTCCGGCAGCGGACGAATTCACCCGTCTCCTCGCCGGCTTCCCGGCCCTCACGCAGCCCACCTTCTCGGCGGGGGCCGTCAAGCACGGGGTGGCCCATCACATCCCCACCGTCGGGCCACCGGTCTAAGCCCGGGCACGCCGCCTCGAGCCGACGAAGCTGGCGGTAGCAAAAGCAGAGTTCGCTACCCTGGAGCGACTCGGCATCGTTCGGCGCTCGGAGAGTGCTTGTGCGTCGCCGCTGCACATCGTGCCGAAGCCCGGCAGGGGATGGTGACCGTGCGGGGACTATCGCCGTCTCAATGACGCCACCACCCCCGACCGCTACCCCGTCCCCCACATTCAGGACTTTTCCGCCCGTTTGGCGGGCATGTCCTTCTTCTCGAAGGTGGACCTCATACGCGGTTACCATCAGGTCCCCGTCAGGCCGGAGGACGTCCCGAAGACGGCGGTCATCACGCCGTTCGGACTCTTCGAATTCCTGCGGATGCCCTTCGGTCTGAAGAATGCGGCTCAGGCATTCCAGCGGCTGATGGACAGCGTCCTGCGCAACTCGGATTTCGTATACGTCTACCTGGACGATATCCTCGTCGCCAGCGCGTCCCGCGAAGAGCACCT
Source organism: Myxine glutinosa (assembly GCF_964187855.1). Lineage (NCBI taxonomy): Eukaryota > Metazoa > Chordata > Myxini > Myxiniformes > Myxinidae > Myxine > Myxine glutinosa. The sequence continues at coordinate 187,828,816 of NC_136266.1, forward strand.
ACACCACCTCCGCACGCTCTTCGAACGCCTGGGCCAGCATGGCCTGATTGTGAACCCCGCAAAGTGCCGGTTCGGCGTCGCCGAACTCGATTTTCTGGGGCACCGCGTCACCAGGCACGGAGCCGTCCCCCTGCCGGCCAAGGTGGAGGCGGTGAAGGGGTTTCCGCGCCCCCGCACGATCAGGGGGCTGCAGGAGTTCCTGGGCATGGTGAACTTTTACCATCGGTTCCTGCCCGGTATCGCCCAGCTCCTGCGCCCCCTGCACGAAGCTCTCCGAGGTAAGCCGGGCAAAGGCGACGTCACCTGGACCGAGCAGATGGACGCGGCGTTCACGGGCGCGAAGCTCGCCTTGGCTAACGCCACCATGCTTGCGCACCCAGCGCCCGATGCGCCGATCGCCTCACCACCGACGCCTCGGACTACGCGGTGGGCGCGGTGCACGAGCAATGGGTGCGTGGAGCTTGGCAACCGCTGGCGTTCTTTAGCCGGCAGCTTCGCCCGCCCGAACGCCATTACAGTACCTTCGACCGCGAATTGCTCGGGCTTCACTTGGCGGTCAGGCACTTCCGCCATCTGCTCGAGGGCCGTGCATTCACGGCCTTCGTCGACCACAAGCCGCTGGTCTTCGCGATGGGCAAGGTCACCGAGCCGTGGTCGGCCCGGCAGCAGCGTCACCTCTCGGCCGTGTCCGAGTACACGACGGACATCCGGCACGTCGCGGGGAAGGACAACCCGGTGGCGGATTGCCTTTCCCGGGCCGTCGCCCAAGCAGTCCACCTCGGCATCGACTATGCCCGGATGGCAGCGGACCAGGCCGCTGACCCCGACGTCCAGGCCTTGCGGACCGCCGTCACGGGCCTCCGCGTCACCGAGGTGCCGTTCGACGGCGTGGGCGCGGCCCTCTTGTGCGACGTCTCCCTCGGGCGGCCTCGCCCCATCGTGCCCGCGGCTGGCAGCGCCAGGTGTTTGACGCCATCCACGGCCTGTCCCACCCGGGCACGAAGGCCTCCCAAAGGTTGATCGCCGACAAATTCGTCTGGCATGGCCTCCGGAAGGCCGTCCGCGGCTGGGCCAGGACGTGCCTCGCGTGCCAGCGCGCCAAGGTGCACCGGCACACCCAGGCCCCGTTGGCCCCGTTTACAGTGCCGGAACGCCGGTTTGACCACGTCCACGGGGACCTGGTGGGACCTCTGCCCCCCTCGCGGGGTTTCACCCACGTCCTCACCATGGTGGACCGCACCACCCGGTGGCCGGAGGCCGTGCCTTTGGCGTCGATGACGGCGGCGGACGTCGCGCAGGCTTTCATCGCCACCTGGGTCGCCCGGTTCGGCGCCCCCTCAGACATCTCGTCCGACCGTGGCCCCCAGTTCACCTCGGAGCTCTGGGGGGCGGTCGCGCAGGGGCTCGGGGTCCGGCTGCACCGAACCACGGCCTACCACCCCCAGGCTAACGGCCTGTGTGAGCGATTTCACCGCTCATTGAAGGCCGCGCTCCGGGCCACCCTCCGCAACGGCGGCTGGGTCGACAAGCTCCCCTGGGTCCTGCTGGGCCTCCGGACGGCGCCCAAGGAGGACCTGCGCGCATCCGCGGCGGAGTTGGTCTTCGGGCAACCGCTGCGGGTGCCGGGCGAGTTCCTCCCCAACTCCACGGCACCATGGTCCGCGGCACAGCAGCGCTCCGCTCTGCAGGAGACCGCCCAGAGGTTCACCCCGGTGCCAACGGCACGCCACGGGCACCCACCGACGCACGTCGCCCCGGAGCTTCGCACGGCGGAGTACGTCTTCGTCCGCCACGATGCCCACCGGACACCACTGCGGCCCCTGTACGACGGGCCTTTCCGCGTGCTGGAGACCGGGGTGAAGCACTTCACCCTGGACATCGGCGGTACTCCTGACCGTGTTTCTGTGGACCGCCTCAAGCCGGCCCACCTCGACGTGGACCATCCACCGCCAGTGGCCCGACCCCCGCGTCGGGGCCGCCCCCCTGCGGGCGGACCCCCGGCACCGCCCAGCCCCGCCGCCACGCCGCCCCCCGGCCTGCACCCATCCCACGGGCAGCCGGAGGCATCCCAGATGGCATCCCTGCATCCCAGACGCCGCCAGTCGCCAGGGGGCACTCCGGCCGGGTCATCCGTTTGCCCCGCAAACTGGCCCTTCAGGTGTGTGGGGATTCTGGGGGGGCGTGTGTGGCAGACACGAAAGCACTGACGTGGTGACATCACCCCGCACACCGAGTGGGGGTGGGCCACGCCCGGAAGAGAGGCGTGGCCTCACGATATACACGGGGCGTGCAGCCCTGAGAGTTCAGTGTTACAGTGAGCTCTTCAATAAAGACTCTTACAAATTACCGCGTTGTCCGCTTCCTCCTTGTTTACAAACAGCGCGCATAACACCACGCTTTAACGTCATCATTAACACATTTTATTCCCCATGGAGAGTTCTTTACAATGAGCCATGTCTTAATTTTTGCCATTCTGCACTTTTGGAGATGGAGTGGTGCAAAGTTTTCCCGTTTTTCCAAGATGGCGACCAAACCACGTGACCGATGGCATCATCATTAACATATTTTATTCCCCATGGAGAGTTCTTTACAATGAGCCATGTCTCAATTTTTTCTGTTCAGCACTTTTGGAGATATGGTGGTGCAAAGTTTTGCCGTTTTTCCAGGATGGCGGCCAAACCACGTGACCGATGGCATCATCATTAACATATTTTATTCCCAATGGAGAGTTCTTTACAATGAGCCATGTCTCAATCGTTTCTATTCAGCACTCTCAGAGATATGGAGGCGCAAAATCTTACGGTTTTTCCAAGATGGCGGCCGAACCACGTGACATATGACGTCATCATTAACATATTTTATTCCCCATGGAGATTTCTTTACAATGAGCCATGTCTCAATTTTTTCTGTTCAGCACTTTTGGAGATATGGTGGTGCAAAGTTTTGCCGTTTTTCCAAGATGGCGGCCGACCACGTGATATATGACGTCATCATTAACATATTTTATTACCCATGGAGAGTTCTTTACAATGAGCCATGTCTCAATTTTTTCTGTTCAGCATTTTTGGAGATATAGTGGTGCAAAGTTTTGCCGTTTTTCCAAGATGGCGGCCGACCACGTGACTGATTACGTCATCATTAACATATTTTATTCACCATGGAGAGTTCTTTACAATGAGCCATGTCTCAATTCTTTCTGTTTAGTACTTTCGGAGATATAGCGGTGCAAATTTTTTCGGTTTTTCCAAGATGGCGGCCAAACCACGTGACCGATGACATCATCATTTGGGCACAGTATATTTGAGGGCAAGACAAATACGTGTGCAAAGTTTGGCTATTCTACTTATGGAAAGATTCAACGTATCGAAAGTATACCGGTTTTTCCAAGATGGCGGCCGAACAACGTGACTGATGACGTCATCATTAACGTATTTTATTCCCCATGGAGAGTTCTTCACAATGAGCCATGTCTCAATTTTTTCTGTTCTGCAGTTTCGGAGATATGGAGGTGCAAAGTTGTTCGGTTTTTCCAAGATGGCGGCCGAACCACGTGACCTATGACGTCATCATTAACATATTTTATTCCCCATGGAGAGTTCTTCACAATGAGCCATGTCTCAATTTTTTCTGTTCAGTACTTTCGGAGATTTTGAGGTGCAAAGCTTTTCGGTTTTTCCAAGATGGCGGCCGAACCATGTGACCGATGACGTCATCAATTGGGCACAGTCTATTCCTGGGCAAGACCAATATGTTTGCAAAGTTTGGCGATTCTACGTGCAACGGTGTAGACGCAGTGCTGCAAAAGACAGACAAACAGACAGACAGACAAACAGACAGACAGACAAACGAACAGATCAACATACTTGCCGGAATTTTTTACGGAAAGTAACAAACAGACAGACAGACAGACAGACAAACGAACAGATCAACATACTTGCCGGAATCTTTTCCGGCAAGTAACTAACAGATCAACATACTTGCTGGAAGCTTTTCCGGCAAGTAATGAAAAATCACTCATCGAGCAACACTTGGCAAAACAGAACAAACGAGAATGGCACTCAGTACAGCATCGTTTTGACCTCAAAAATAGTTGGTGGTTGAATTCAGTTGGCCGATATGAAAATCCTATTCAAATTTCAAGTCAATCGGATGAAAATTGAGGATTTTAGAAATGTGAAAAAAGTGGTTGACCTTTGGCCTATGTTGACCTTTTCGCCTACGCTGATCTCAAAATAGTTTTTTTTAAATATATACAAGATCGAGGCTCGTGAAAGAGCTAACATTCATCACGCAAAAAGTCAAACCGACACATAAAACACAAAATAAGGGGAGCGGTAGACAAGATGGGGAGAGAGGGGGAAGGACACAAACAACATTTGAGAGCAGGGACATCGAGAGAACTGTGGGAGGGAGAGCGCTTGGGGGGAGGTGGGAGAGGTATAAAACACATGGAGAATGCAAGGACTTCCAGGAAAGAAGTTGTAATTTCAAAAAAGTGTATTTGGGGTGAATTAGCGGGGATAGAAAAGATCAAGGTTTTGGATGGGGGAAGATAAGAGATGGTGGTGAACAGCTGTTTTAAAGACCTGGAGGGAGGAGTGGGATTGAAGGGAGTGGGGGAGTTTGTTCCAGAGGAGGGAGAAAAGGGGAATGAAAGAGTGAAGGTGAGCAGAGAGCATGGATTTTGGCAGTTTAACCATCAGAGGGTTGCTGGCAGATCTTGTGCGACCTGTAGGAATATTTTGGGGACAGAGCACAGACAGAGCTGGCGGGGCAAGGCCGGAGAGGAGTCGGTAGAAGACAGAAAGACCACCAACCTGCCTGCGGTGAGTGAGTGAAAGGCCCTCGGAGTTAGCTTCATCACAGAAGATTCCAAAGATTCTGAAAGCTTTGGTTGCAACAGCGTGAAGCCGAGCTAGGTGTGAGGCAGGAACACCGGCCCAGAGGGAAGAGCAGTATTCCATTGAGCTGCGGATGAAAGCCTTGTATGTGGTGAGGAGCTCAGGTGTGCTAAGGAAGGACTTCGCACGACGGAGGATGCCCAGTCGGCGACTGGCTTTGGAGGCCAGATTTGAAATGTGGTTTTCCCAGGAAAGATCATGGCCGATAGTGAGACCCAAAAGCTTGAGTGACAGAACTTATTGGAGAGGATTATTCAGAAAGTGGATGGGAGGGTTGTCCAGTCGGTCTTTTTGGAGAGACATAGTAAGAGTGTGAGATTTTTCAGGATTGAAAGACATGTTCCACTTGTTTGCCCAGTCTGTGATTTTGTCCAGGTCTGCAGAGAGTGAGGAGGCTGCAGACTGACGATCTGAGGGATGAGGAATGGAGCGGCAGAGAGTAGAGTCATCAGCAAAGAGATAGAGAGGATTTTCAAGAGTCAGAGAGATCATTGATGAAGACCAGAAAAAGCACAGGGCCCAGAACACTGCCTTGGGGAACTCCAGCCTGAACAGGAAGAGGAGATGAGAGAAACCCATTCAGGGCCACACGTTGACTACGACCAGAGAGGAAGTCTGCCAGCCATGCGTGGAGATATCTCTAACCTTCTTTCTGAAGGGCCCAGCGAGCTCTTTTGATCTAGGCATGGTGACGCCGCACACTTCAACAACAAAGAGCAAACCAAACTAATTGTCTGAGGTTTAAATAAGACAGGTTCCTCCAAGATCCTCTCTTACGATGTTCTAATCATTTGCACCTGAGCTGGTGCACCTGATTCTAATTTTAGGTAATTGAAGTAGTGATAAATGTAGGGGTGTACTTACTTTTTCCACATGAGAAATTTGCATTTATGTTTATTTAAATTATACAATGGACTACAAAATGTAAATGTTTCATGATATTTTTTATATTATATCACCTTTACCTATCAATATTGTTGAAATGAAGATCAAATAGCTGTATGTTGAAATATGTTGAAAAAGTCAAAACTTTACATGGGGTGTACTTACTTTTTCACGTGACTGTACATCTGTGTCGGGCCTGGGGATCATGGATTCACTGGATCATGGGGTGTGGTGCTGTCGGTACCTATGCTGGAGGATGAAAGTCTGAGTCTTTACGTCCTTGGTGCTTCAAGTCTTTCCCGATGGATGTGAGACTTGAAGTATGACCAGGAATCTGAAACTGAGACTGAACTCCTTCGGTGCCAGGTCTCTTTGGAGAATCCTTGGCTATCGCTGCCAGCTGGTCAGACTTCGTGTCCAAGGAGCCTTTGCTGAGAAGAGGCACAAATGAGATTTGTTACCTGTATGGTCCGTGAGTGTCATTTGCTGCTGTATGGACATGTGGCTCATTTTCCTAACGCTGATCCTGCTCACAAGATTCTCTCAGCGAGGGAGCCTCGTGAGTGGAGGAGGCCAATGGGCCAACCACATGCAGCAGGTTGATCGGCACCTCAATAAGATGAGGATGGGCCAGGTATCCAGCTACGGGATGGCCAGATGGATGCCCCTGAAGTTCCGGTGGAAAGTGAAAGTGGCGACACGTTGCATGCTCCCAAACCTGACCAGACAACCAAATACTGTATTCCACTGTTTTGCTATTTTGATTGTTTAATCTTAAATTGACAATTCTGTTTATGAAATTCTTTCACTTATGTGTACTTGAAAATATCCTGAAAGAGTTCAATGTTTGTAGGAGGTGATGCTACAAACCAATTGTGTGTGAATTGATAGGAATTTTTAACTTTGTAAGATGGATGAGGACGAAGAAAGATTAATGGTAAAGACAAGGATGACATGAGATGGTGGGGCATCGCTTACTTCAAGCTCTGGAGGGAAGGGTGGAATACAAACGTCCCACTCCCCCTCATGCCTCCACTCCACATGTCACACTCTCCCACACATCACGAGCCCTCACTTCCAGTCATGCTCCCCCACCTCCCCCACCCGCTCGTGCATTTCCTGCCCCTATCCTCCACAGCGTGCCAGACACCCCTCGTCCCACTCATCCTCTTTCCGGCATGAGTTAACCCATCCTCGTCCCCAATGCACATTACCCTCCACTCATCCATGGCATGAGTTAACCCCCCCTCGTCCCCAATGCACATTACCCTCTCCTCATCCATGCCATGAGTTATGCTCCCCCTCGTCCCGCCATGTGCACTGTCCTCAAGCTACCCCCTCCCCCCCCCCCCCCCCCCCGGTCAAACTTCCCTCTGATCTTTCCTGTCCACCCTCCCACATCAAGTGTCCCCTCCCATTGCCGCACACCCAATTCCACATTGCATCCACTCCTCCTCCTCCTCCTCCTACCCTCCCTTTCAGTGTCGTCTCCCAATATTTGAGGTCTCCCTTCTAACATCTCTGATCTCTTCATACAAAGTCCTTCCTTGGCACACCTGAATTCCTATCCACCTACAAGGCCTTCATCTACAGCTTGATGTAGTACTGCCCTCTCCTCTGGGCTAGCTCCCTTGCCTCACATCTTGCTCAGCTTGTTGCCATTGAAACCAAGGCCTTCAAGATTATTGGAACCTCCCACGATGGAGCTGTGTCTATGGGCCTATCACTTCGCCATCGCAGACAAGTCTGTGGTCTTTGTCTTCTACTTCCTCCTTTCTGGTGTTGCACCCTCTGCTCTTTCCGTACTTTGTCCCCTCCTCTGTCTCCTCCCCTCCCCCAAGGTTTCTGCAGGGCTCACAAGGTCCACCATCAACCCCATTCTGGTGAAACTACCTAAATCCAGGGTCACTGCTCACCTCCACTCATTTGTTCCTCTTTTTCCCCCACATTTAGAATCAACTTCCTCTTCAATCTCATTCTTCCCTCCAGGTTTTCAAGACAGTTGTTCACCACCATCTCAGATCGTCCCCAATCTAAAACCATGATCTTTTCTACCCTCGTTAACCCCACCACAATCCCTCCTCCCTCCACTTTTCCAGTTTCCCCTCCTTGAAGTTTCCTCCTGCATCTATCTTGTCCACCCCCATGCGTGCGTGTTTTACGTCCTGTTTTTGTCCGTTACTTCCTGATCCGTTCAGTGTACTCGCTCTTCCATGAGCCTCTACAATGTATACAAAAAATAAATTATTGCTGCTGCTGTAACGGGTACTGTGTATTTTACAGAAACGTTTCTTTCATAGAATCTTTCCAACTCCTCTGTGTCTCTCCCTGGCTATTCTATGTTTTTCTTTGAAAGGCCCTTCCCACGTCCTGGAGGCACTGTTTCCGGCCTTGTCAAGATCTCCATTTCTCAATGACTATTGTTCCCAGTCCCCCTTCTAAGCCTTCTGGAATACCTCTGCCTGCATATACCTCTGCACAACCACCTAATCTTTATCTGTGTGAAAATTTACCCACCAAATGTTGACGACTCCAATTCCAGTACGTCTATTTCCTGTAACAAGGATCAACTCATAATCACCCTTCTCAACTCTCTACTTCTCATCTGCATCGTGCTTCTCATTTTAGCCAGGTTTTCTCCACTTGGAGAGCCCAACTTTCCCAAGGACAAGCTGATTTCAGACCAGGTGGGAGTTGTGTTGATCAAGTACTTGCACTTACCACCCATAATGAGGCTGGCTACCAATGGCGATCAAGACAGGTGTTGTACTAATTTACCTTACATCAGCGTATGTTATGGTAGTTGGTAGGGCAACATTGTCTTCTGTTGAAAGCTGCTGGACCTCTCCAATGCCAAGCCACAATGCGTGTCCATTCTTCTATGTCTTCCAATCAAAGAAATATGATTTCATGCAGAGAGCAAACAAGCTCCATAAGGACTCTGAATGATGGAATTCTCCAAGGGTCTTTCTTGGCTCCAATCCCCTTCAACATATATGCGAGCATCATGCCTTGTACCACTTCCACAAAGTTTGCCTATGCAGATGATATTGCCCTTGCTACCCCAGCAATCAATCTTGAAGATCTCAGCAGTACCCTGTCCCTGGACTTGTAAGTAATGGAGCAATACTTCATCTACTGGCACCTCCACCCAAAACCAACGAAGACTACAGCTACCGCTTTCCATTTCACCTACCGACTGGTGTTACGTATTACCTCCCCAAACCCCGGTTACGGTGCACCTCAGAGTCTGGAGCAGGAACATGGCAGAAAGATTTGTTATTTTGTGTTTTCTAATAAACCATGGTAAAACTACACCAATGCAATTGTAGAAAAAAAACAAGTAATTGTAATAACTAGCAACGGTACCCGCCCTACGGGCAGGGCTTCAATTGGGAAGCCCAAATGAAAAGGCAAAATATCAGAAATTGAAGGCTTTTTTTATTTTAAACGATTCATATAAACATCCGTTGAATCATATCACACGCAAATCATCAAAATCTAAACAGTACATGGCGCCCATTTTGAAAAAGGATTGAATTCTGCAAAACGGAAGCGGCCGCTAGACATCTTTCTCAGTCGCACGTTTATGTGTGAAGAGTGCGCGCTGAATCTGTAACACGGAAGCGGCTGCTACACCAGTTTCTCAGTCGTTTTGCACACACTGCCGTGTTATTTCGGAGCCGCACGTTTATATGGGAAGAGTTTGTCAGGAGTCGATCTACTCTCTCCTGGTACGTAGAATTTCAACAAAAGCCACATCACTGTTCATATCGGTAAATATTATTCCATCGTGTTTGGAAAAACTGGAAAATTGGAAAACTTGGAAAAATTGGAAAAACAATATAGCCTATATTTACTCCAGGGGGTCCTAGGATTACCCACCCAAAATATCGTTGTGATCGGTGCAGCTGTTTTTGCGGTACCTTCAAATGGACAGACAGACGGACGGACATTTGGTGAATTATAGTAAGATAACTCTCACAAACACAATACTAACACTTTTAAAGAAAGTACAATGAAAATGTCACTTGCATCAAATGAACAATACATATGATGGTACCATCATTCCCCAATGCTCTCAAAGCAATGAACGCACGAAACGCCAAACGTGAGTGGGATGGAACATTCCCCAAAGTCAATGCACGGATCCCCACGCTGGTTGGAGACCGAGGTCGTGCAGAACAGCAAATCAATAGGCAGGTATCGGTGCGACTGTGGATGAGGAGTTACGAGGTGAGAGGTCGATATGGGAATTGAGCCGATAGGTAAATCAATGGCAATCAACACGATGAGGTCAATATGGAAATCCCAACGGCAAAACAAGATGCACCAAGTGGACAGCCTCTTCTTCTTCAAGGACAAAATGGCGTATAGGCCCGTAATGGAGGCGCTTGATTTCTCCAACGATGACTCGCACTTGGTGATAAAACGTGAGACGCAGGTTTAATTGTACTCGCAATATATGACGATGTCGCGGGCACCCTCTTTCCCAGGAAGCCTCAACTCATTCAAGACCAATATCAAAAAAGTCCGCTTGCAGCCTCAACGCGATTCACGGCTGTATCTCTATCATGGTCGTTCTCCTCCTCCTCCTCCTCCTCCACCTTCCGGTTCTTTGCCGCTTTTTCTTTTTCCTCCACAAACATTTATTTTTACCTTTTACTGAAGTCATCTTCATTTCACACAAAAATCTTTAACACTAAAAATCCTACAAGTATATAATAACAACAAAGGTGGAAGTGACTAATCCGTAACACTCCCCACCTTCAAGGAAGAAAGTTTGAACACGGTGAAAACTTTCTTTCCATACAAAAAGTATCTTTTACAACCAAAAGTAATACTCACACCCATATAACTACAAATCAAAACTATGGCTGATCAAATCCCTGAAGCAACAAAAATTCCAAACAACGCACAGGAATCCTCAAGGTTAATTCACTCTGGATAAACCTCCTGCTGGAGATATTTCATCTTAACAGGGTTCATCCGGTAGGGGTGTTGTTTCATGGGAGTGGCCTCCCCCACATCAATATCATGACATACCAGATCGGTACGACCAGGTACATCTGTGAACAAATGTGCAAACTCAGAAATTAGGTTGGATAATTGTCCTTGTTGTTCCCTCGTCAAATGTCCTAATTTCTGGTCTAGGTTCCTAAACACTTCAGTGTTCGTCAATCTGGGGCAAGCCTGGTCATCAATGCTATCGAACTTCACACTGGCCTCAAACTCTGGATTCTCTTGCACACTGACTACAGATATGACAGGTGAGACAGGAGCCATTTTTTCCACAGGCTTCCTGTCATAATATTTCTTCAGTCGGTTAACGTGACACAGCTGCTGCTTTTTCCATCGGCCGGGAGTTGTCACTACATAATCCGTTTCATTGACCCTCCTTTCGAAGGCATAGGGACCAAAATACCTAGCCTGTAGCGGCTGACCTGGAACTGGAAGCAAGACGAGCACCCGGTACTCAGGACTGAAATTTATTATCTGAGAAGTCTTGTCATGTCTCACTTTCATTTTGTCCTGTGCTGCTTTCAAGTTTCCTCTTGCTACTTCACAGGACTTAGCCAATCTGTGCCTAACAGTTATCACATACTCTAACACAGTTGACTGCGACTCCTCCTGTAGCCACTGTTCATTCACCAGTTTCAAAGGTCCTCAAACCGTGTGTCCAAACACGAGTTCAAAAGGACTGAATCCCAATGACTCCTGAACAGATTCCCTCGTAGCAAACAACAATAAGGGAATTCCCTCATCCCAATCCTTGTCACATTCAAAGCAGTAAGTTCTGATCATATTCTTTTAATGTCTGGTGAAACCTTTCCAAGGCCCCTTGGCTCTCAGGATGGTAAGTACTTGACCTCACTTGCTCCTATCCCAACAGGTGTACCACTTGCTGAAAAAGCTTAGACATGAAGTTGGAACACTGATCAGACTGGATGACCTTAATTTGGCCAACAAGGGTGAAAACTTTAATCAAGGCCTCCGCAATAACTGTCGCAGTAATTTTCCGAAGAGGCACCGCTTCTGGGAACCTATTGTAAGCGCACACGATGTTCAGCATATACTGATGTCCAACCTTAGTTTTAGGTAAAGGACCTAAACAGTCAATGATGACCCAGCTGAATGGTTCTTCAAAAGCTGGAATCGGTTTTAAAGACACTGAAGGGATTTTCTGATTAAGTTTGCCCACCACCTGACAAGATGTACAGAATTCCACCACATCACGTCGCAATCCTGGCCAGAAAAAATGTGCCAGAATTCTTTCACACGTCTTGTTCACTCCAAGGTGTCCGGCCAAAGGTGTCTCATGTGCCAAACTCAATATCTCCTTCCGGTGCGGTTGTGGCACCACAATTTGGTAATGGACTTTCCACTCGTCATTCGCTGGTACCTCCGGTGGTCTCCATTTTCTCATAAGTATTTCTCCTTTCATGAAGTAACCAACAAGTACCGTCATAGCCTCTTCCTCTGTAATGGCTTTACCAATCAAACTCCAGAGTTCAGAATCTCTGTGTTGCTCTTCAACAAGTCTCTTTCGGACAAGCACCGTTTGTTCAACCTCGGTTTCAGATGTCTCCGACGGACACTCCATGTTATCCTTTGGTCCAGATGAAATCTTATAATTAGGTTCCTTGGAGTCTCTCCCTTTACTACCGTGTCTCACTGACCTTTCCTCCAATACCTCTAAGGAACCCAAATCCACATCACCTTCCTTCTCATTCTCTTCAGAATGCTTCCTACCCATAGCACGAGTCACTGCACATGATGGAAAGATTCCCGGAATCTCCTGCTCTGACTGTACTGTGTTATTTTCCATATTGGGCTTTTCAACCAACATCGGATTATCTGAAACTCGACCAGCAGCCAAATCGTTCCCGATAATAAAAGAAATTCCCTCCACAGGAAGAGTGGCTTGTAAACCTAATGTGACCGGCCCTGACACCAACTCAGTCTTTAAATGGATCACATGGAGAGGAGCTCTAACGAAGCCACCAACCCCCTGTAAGAGGACACTAACCCCAGTTGCAGTTTTTTCAGACAATGGCGAAATGCCCTCGAGCATCAAAGATTGATGTGCTCCAGTGTCCCTCAATACCCTAACAGGTCTCTGGTTAGTTAAGTCCCCATCCAGTGACACAAACCCCTCGGAAATGAAGGGTTTGAACCCTCTTGGACAAGGTCATTCTCTGATGCAGTAAGTTTGGCACAGGGACCTTCACAATTCACTGTCCTCCAAGGTTTCTCGCACTGGCCAACGCATTCGGAGTTGAAGTAGCCTGACTCCGATCCTGATTTCTCCTTTTCAGGGTGTAACATTGGGACATGAAATGCCCAGGTTTCTTGCAAAAAGCGCAAGTAGGCCCGGAGGAAAATCCCATGGTCTGCCTCGGGCCCCCTGGAAGATTGGTCTGCCTTGGACAGTCAGTCTTTTGATTACTAAAATTTGAGGCTCCAGATTTTGCTCGATACTCCTCTCTGAGTTGCCTCCATGAGAATTTGCTCTCCAAACCTGATTTAATGTAACTCCACCTGGCTACTTCTAGGTGGGAAATTAGGTTTGTGAAACCCCATCCTGTGTGAAAAGGCATAGTCATCTACCACTATTTCTGCCTCATACAACTCAGGTACTTTTCTTTCATCCAAATGAACTTTAATGTCCACGTGGACACACTGTTTAAATTCTTCCACCAAAATCAATTGTCCTAAACGGTTAAAGTCTTCCCCAATCTCTTTCGAGTCACACCACTTATCAAACATAGTTTCCTTCTCTCTGGCAAACTCCACATGGGTCTCATTCTCCCGCTTCTTGGCATTCCTAATTTTTTCCCGGTAAGCTTCGGGGACCAATTCATCGGCTTTGAGAATGCCTTTCTTAACCCTTTGGATACGGGTTTGTTTGTTTTTTGATATAAAAAAAAATACCCCGGTACGAGATTAATTTGGCATTTTGGTACGGGAATGCAACCACGTACTGACAATCTATTTATAGGTATAGTCGATGACGTGTAGTAACGTCATCCTTACACAAAACTTTTTCGTGGGTTGCGGCACTGGACGTCATCTGTACTCAAAGGTTTAACTGTCTCATAATCTGCACATTGGTCAATCGGTAAAGCCGAATAGATATCGTGAGCTTTACCCACCAGAACACTTTGTACTAACATAGTCCATGACTCCACAGGTCATCTTAACATCTGAGCCACCTTTTCAAAGTGTAAAAAGAACTTGCCTACCTCCTTTTCATTAAAGGGTGGAACCAGTCTTACATGCCCACCAATATCCCAAGAGTTCTGACTTGTTGTCGAACTATCTGGCACAGACAAGATTTCTCTCTGTCCTCCCAGTAATTCAAGCTCCTTGAGTTCAATTTCCCTCTGATACTCCATGTCCCATTCCTTTTAAGTCCCTTTGATACTCCATGTCCCGTAACTTTAAGTCCCTTACAGCTTTCTTTTCCTCTGCTCTTTCCTCTGCTCTTTTCTCCTCGAGTTCTAGTTCCTTTTCTGTTTTTCTTTCCTCTCGTTGCTGCCTCTTCTCTTCTAATTCCAACTCTTTTAATCTTTCCTGTCCCTGCAGTTGCATCTCCATTTTCCAGAGCTCCATATTTCCTTTTTTCTTTGGTAACCAATCCAATGCTACCTCTTCCCATTTTCTCTCTCCCACTAAATATTCTACCACTAACGTCTGAATCTCTGCCTTCTTCATATTAACTCGGACCTCCAAGTTACAGTAATTTTTTTTTTTTTTTTTGTATACAGAATCGAGGCTCGTGAAACAGCTAACATTTATCACAAAAAAAAATCAAAGACAAACAAAATATATAAAAAGAGGCAGCGGTAGACAAGATGGGGAGAGAAGGGGAAGCACACAAACACAACATTTGAGAGCAGGGACATCGGGAGATGTGTGGGAGGGAGAGGGCTTGGGGGGAGGAGGCATGGGAAGGGGGAGGGGGGTGGGAAAAGTATAAAACACAAGGACACCAAGGACTTCCAGGAAAGAAGTTGGTATTTCAAAAAAGTGGATTTGGGGTGAAATTAGCGGGGGTAGAAAAGATCAGGTTTTGGATGGGGGAAGATAAGAGATGGTGGTGAACAGCTGTTTTAAAGACCTGGAGGGAGGAGTGGGATTGAAGAGAGTGAGCGAGTTTGTTCCAGAGGCGGGAGAAAAGAGGAATGAAGGAGTGAAGGTGAGCAGAGAGTCTTGATTTTGGCAGTTTAACCATAAGAGGGTTGCAGGCAGATCTTGTGCGACCTGTAGGAATATTTGGGGGACAGAGCCCAGAGAGAGCTGGGGGAGCAAGGCCAGAGAGGAGTCGGTAGAAAACGGAAAGACCACCAACCTGCCTGCGGTGAGTAAGTGAAAGGCCCTCGGAGATAGCTTCATCGCGGGAGATTCCAATGATTCTGAACGCTTTGGTTTCAACAGCGTGAAGACGAGCTAGGTGTGAAGCAGGAGCACCAGCCCAGAGGGGAGAGCAGTACTCCATTGAGCTGCGGATGAAAGCCTTGTATGTGGTGAGGAGCTCAGGTGTGCCAAGGAAGGACTTTGCACGACGGAGGATGCCCAGTCGGCGACTGGCTTTGGAGGCCAGCTTGGAAATGTGGTTTTCCCAGGAAAGATCATGGCAGATAGTGAGACCCAAAAGCTTGAGTGACAGAACTTCTTGGAGAGGATTATTCAGAAAGTGGATGGGAGGTTGGGAGGTTGGATGGAAGGACAAAAGGTTGTCCAGTCGGTCTTTTCGGAGAGACATCGTAAGAGTGTGAGATTTTTCAGGATTGAAAGACATGTTCCACTTTGCTTGCCCAGTCTGTGATTTTGTCCAGGTCTGCAGAGAGTGAGGAGGCTGCAGACTGACGATCTGAGGGATGAGGAATGGAACGGCACAAAGTGGAGTCATCAGCAAAGAGATAGAGAAGATTTTCAAGAGTCAGAGAGATCATTGATGAGGACCAGAAAAAGCACAGGGCCCAGAACACTGCCTTGGGAAACTCCAGCCTGAACAGGAAGAGGAGATGAGAGAAACCCATTCAGGGCCACACGTTGACTGTGACTAGAGATGAAGTCCGCCAGCCATGCGTGGAGATTTCCATGGATACCAAAGGAGGAGCGTTTGGTGAGCAGAGCAGGGTGCCAGACCGTATCGAAGGCACGTGATATCTCGAGGGAGACAGCTCTAATTTCCTGTTTGGCATTGAGACCTCCATCCATTGTTGAGACAGCAGAAGCAGCAGGTCCAGAGTAGAGTGAGCTGGTCTGAAACCAAATTGATGATCAGAGATCAAGCCATTGGAGAATAGGAAAGATTTCATATCCGAAGCAATGATGGATTCCATGACTTTGCTGATAATTGGGAGAAGGCTGATTGGTCTGTAGTTGCAAGGATCTGTTTTTGCACATTTTTTTGTGTAAAGCTGTGATGTTGGCTGATTTCCAAGCAGATGGAAGTTGGCCTTGAGCAAAAGAGAGGGTGAAGAGAACAGAGAGAGGGAGTGAAAGAGCGGAAGTACAGGATTTTAGGACCCGTGGGCTGATGCCGTCAGGTCCAGTTGCAGAATCAGAGTCGAGGGTTGACAGAAACTTTTCCACCTTGTCAGGAGGAAAGGACACAGAGTCCAGGACCAGCTGGGTACGACTGGGTACGGTGGGTACAGAGAGGGATGGGTTTGGGATACAAGATTTAGAGGCAAACACAGAGTTGAAGCATTCAGCTTTTTCATGTGCGGAGTCAGCTGTGTAGCCGTTTGAGGTAAGGGAGGGGATGGAGGGGGAACAAACACCAGAAACAATCCCAGTGAGTCGCAGAAGTCCTTTGCTGAGGAGCCATGGCTGGTGAGAGAGGTACCCACACCCAGCCAACTGGCATAGTGACAATTCAAATCACCAAATATGAGGAAGAGAGAGTTGGGATGAGTGGATAGAAGTTGGTCCATATTATCAGACAGCGAGATGTAGATGGAGTCATTACTGTTTGGTGGACGGTACAACACACATATGAACAAAAGGTGGGAGTGAAGGGGATGCCGTAGCCAGAGGTATTCCTGGGGGTGAGGTGGAGAGGGGGCAGTGCAGGGCGAGTGAGGAAGAGAGTTTTTGATAAAGATAGCAACCCCACCTCCAGGACGAGGCTGAGGTCTATCATACCGGAGGAGGGAGTAACCCGGGAGAGATACTAAGGAATCAGAGACATCATGAAGGAGGAAAGTTTCTGTTAAGCAGATCACGTCTGGTTTGTCAGAAGCAACCTGTATGGAGAGATCAGTCAAGTTTGAGCGAAGGCCACGGATGTTTGAGGTCCATACCGTTGATGAAGAGGAAGGGGGAGCATCGGATACAGAACAGGGGGGGGGGGGGAAGGGTAGGGTAAGATGTGGAAGAGGAGGAGGAGGTAGGGAGAGCTGTTGAAAGTGTGCCAGAGATTTCAGAATAGCTCGGAGAAAGGGAAGGATGGGGCGGACAAAAGGTTTGATGGTGATTGAGTGAGGCACAGTTAGGTGTTATTTGAGTAGGGGGAAGAGCGAGGCAGAAGGTTGGGGGAGATGGAGGTGAGAGTTGGAAGGGGGAAGAAGCGGGGAGGATGCTTTGAGGAGGAGGGGTGAGAGGGGGGAAATGGAGAAGAAATGAGGGTGGGGATATTTGAAGGGGAGGGGCGAGGGGGGAGTTTAGGAGGGAAGGGAAAAAGGGGGGGGGGATTTGAAAGGGATGGGAGATGGAGGAGATTTGGAGGGGAGGGGTGAGGGGGGAGTCTAGGAGGGGAGGGGTGAGGGGGACTCTAGGAGGGGAGGGGTGTGGGGGGAGTTTAGGAGGGAGGGGCAAGGGGGGAGATTTAAAATGGATGGGTGATGGGGAGGATTTGGAGGGGAGGGGCAAGGGGGAAATTTGAAAGGGATGGGTGATGGGGAAGATTTGGAGGGGAGGGGCAAGGGGGGGAGATTTGGAGGGGAGGGGTGATGGGGAAGTTTTGGAGGGGGGGTGATGGGGAAGATTAGGAGGGGAGGGGTGAGATTGGATTTTAGAAAGTGTACGATTAATGGGAAATGAACATTTATTGCAAAATGAGTTTCTTGTGACCTTCGAGTCAAAAATACGTTTGAGGACGCTGGAGGGGGGATGGAGTGCAGGTGAGTTTAGGGAATGTGGGAAAGAGGAACTGTGAGAGATGGAATTTTTTTTTGGAATGAATAGTTTGGTGAGCAAGTCGAAAACACCCTTTTAAAGAAGAAGAAGAAAAAAAGGTGTCATCATATACGACAGAATACAGTACTTCAGGGGAAAGTTTAAATATTTTAAAATTGAACAGTGAAAACTATCTGGGGAAATGGAGGTGAAACACGTGATCGAAGACCGAACGAACGAATAAGAACAACGAATAAACGAATAAGAACAACGAATAAGAATAAGAAGGAAATGTTTTTTTTTTGTTTGTTTTTTTTTTTTTTAGTTGAGATTTTAAACAAGGACGTATGGGGTGAAATGACTGGGAAAAACTGAGAGAACAAAACTGAATGGAGCACATTCGACGGACCGCTGAGAGAAAAACAAAGCCTCAAGGTAGGACACGGTAGCCTACAAGGCCTCAAAAGACGCGACATGAATTAACCGATGATTTTCTATACAAGTATGAAAAATTAACACCGAGAATCTTCCTAAGGACAGACTATAGGTACACACACCGAAAAATAAATACAGTTTCGACAAAAACACAATTGTGAACAATTACTTAACTTCGAAAGCGTGAGAGCGTGGACAGCTTCGAAAAAACGTGACTCGCCGACAAAGATCTCGCGAGATCTCAACGCCAACGTCCTAAGCTCCGATCTTTTAAAAATGGCGTATAGGCCTGTAATGGAGGTGCTTGATTTCTCCAACGATGACACACTTGGTGATAAAACCTGAGATGCAGGTTTAATTGCACTCGCAATATATGATGATGTCGCGGGCAATCCCTTTCCCAGGAAGCCTCAACTCATTCGCGACAAATATCAAGAATGTCCGCTTGCAGCCTCACGTTCCGCAAACACCTAAAACAGGTCACATCAAATATCAATTCCAGGGTGAACATTATCCGGAAAATAGCGGGCATCAGCTGGAGATCAAGTGCACCCAATCTTCGCACTGCGAGCCTTGCTCTGGAGTATTCTGCAGCAGAATACTGTTTTCCTGTCTGGGAAGAAAGCAGGTACACAAAACACTTAGACACTGCCCTGAAAACACTGATGCGGATAATGAGTGGTACATGAAATCAACACCCGTGCAGTGGCTTCCAGTCCTGTCGAGTAGCCCACCCTCAATTTGCGCGAGAAGGCAAGAATGCTGAGAGAGTTTTACCGCATCACAGCCAAACCCAGAGTTTGCAATCCATGAAGACCTGCAGAACCTACCAAATACGCGACTCGAGTCACACAAGCCTTTCGGGGGCTCTGCAAATATTTTGAGTGATTCAGGGTTTAACACAAAGGACAATGGGGCACAATCTCTGGACAGACGACAACATTGCTAACAAAGAACTGGTGAGTGATCCGACAGAAGAGCCTCCATGTTTTGACCTCCCCTGGAAACAGTGGTCTGCACTCAAAAGGATCCGCACTCTCCAAGCAATGACATCACACCACGTCCACAAATGGAATTTCAAAGACAGCCCAGAGTGTGACTGCGGTCACCCAGATCAGATTATTCATCACATTGTGAATGAGTGTTACCTACAGAAATTTAATGAAGGATTTAAGACAATCCACATTACAACAGACAGTGATGTGGACAAATATCCCGAAGACAGCATTTTTGCTCTTGTTCGTCATCTGTATGAGAGTACATGACCTCTTCGATGCTCTGAAAAACCCTTTCTTCCTTTTTCCAGAGGACTACACATTGTGTCAGACAGTACCCGATCCCTCTGCTCAGAATATTGCAACTCAATCGCTCACCCTCTGTCTCTCGTGCGTGCCACTGCTGGTCGTTGGTGAGTTGGGTGTGGTGTCATGGCAGCTGTGTGGTTTTGTTGAACTGCGAGCTGTGCCGCCTTTTGATTCTACCATCCCTTTTCACATAGTTTTCACCTTTTCTTCCCCATTTTAGCTCACCTGAAAGGTAATTCCGGGGAGCTTATGCAATGGTGCGTCATCCATCTGTCAGTCCTTCAACACATGCAACTTCTTCTCTGAAACCGCTGATGGGATTGTGACCAAACTTGGCACAAATTATATTTGTTACGTCGTGACTAAAGTTTGTTTACAGCATTAATAAAAATTGGGGTCTAAGGTGGTCTATGGGGGATAGCCCCACCAAAATAGGTATTTGCTTTCTTCACAGAAGCTACACAAACAATTTCTATGAAACTTCACCACAACATTCTATTCATCACACATGTTGTGCCAATGTTTGTTCAAGGCATTAGAAAAATCGGAGTCTGAGGAGGTGTATGTGGAGGGGGTGGGCGGATGGGGTTGCCCCCAAAATAGGTATTTTTTTGTTTGTTAGTTTAAAGTCTTATGATTATGTTAGTATGATTCTACCTGCTGCACTGTCTTCCTGCAACCATTGAAATTGGTTTAAAATACTGTTGCGGTTTTGTGGTTTTATAATAAAGGTTAATTTCCCCTCCTAGTTAGTTACACTACAACATGTAGCCTCGTTTAAGCTCAGTTATTTCTTAGTAAATGTAAGCGTAGACCTTTCCTGTGTTAGTTTTGCGTTGAGTAGGATAATGAAAATTAGGTGTCCTTATGGTGCTTTGGGTGGCATTGGCGCCGAAATACCACGAGGCAGGCCTGAACAAGTCGACCGAGGCCGAAAGAAGGCGGAGGAGGAGCCATCGGTAAGCACGAGCCGCCAATCAGGGCTCGAGGGGAGTGACTTACCACTGCGGCAAAAGGCGGGGTTTGGAACATTCGAGTCAGACTAGGGCGGGGCCATATAACCCTGTGTCCAGAGCCCCCCATGGCAGTTGAGTTATAATAATAATAATAATAATAATAATAATACATTTATTTTATATAGCGCTTTTCAAGAAGCCCAAAGGCGCTTTGACAGAGTACAAAAAAACAAGTGCAAAGAGACAAAAATCAATACGTAAATAATCAAAGCAAAAGGAAGGAGAAGGAGAAGAGATAGTCAGGGGTTAAATGCTGTGGGTTAAATGTTGAATGCAGTGTTGAACAGGTGGGTCTTGAGTGATGTTTTGAATGTGGTGAGTGAGGAGGAGTCTCTGATGGTGTGAGGTAGTGAGTTCCAGAAGGTGGGAGCAGCGATGGAGAAGGCCCTGTCCCCCCAGGATCTGAATTTGGTCCGCATGGGGAGGGGGGGGGGTCAGGAGGTTGGTACCAGCAGAGCGGAGGTTGCGGGTGGGAGTGTGTCTGGAGAAGAGGTCAGTCAGGTAGGATGGGGCCAGGTTATGGAGGGCTTTGTAGGTCAAGAGGAGGATTTTGTACTGGATTCTCTGGGGGATGGGGAGCCAGTGAAGCTTGTAAAGGACGGGGGTGATGTGGTCACGGGTCCGGGAATGGGTGAGTAGACGGGCAGCGGAGTTCTGAATGTATTGGAGTTTATTGGTGATTATTGAGGGTGAACCATAGAGGAGGCTGTTGCAGTAGTCAAGACGGGAGGTGATGAAGGCGTGGATGAGGGTTTCTGCAGCCGTGGAGGAGAGGGATGGATGGAGACGGGCGATGTTTTTCAGGTGAAAGAAGGCTGTCTTTGTGATCTGTTTAGTGTATTTGTCGAAGGAGAGGGTTTGGTCAAAGATGATGCCAAGATTCCGGATGTGAGGGGAGGTGGATACTGGGAAACCGTCGATGTTGAGGGCAAAGTTATGGGTGGATTTGGTGAGCGTTTTTGGGCCAATGATGATTATTTCAGATTTATCATAGTTAAGTTTGAGGAAGTTGATTTGAAGCCAGGATTTTATTTCAGTGATGCAGTTTGTCAGGATAGAGTGGGTGACGGTGGAAATTGACTTGGTGGAGATGAAAAGCTGGATGTCATCGGCGAAGCAGTGGAATTGGAGACCATGACGGCGGATTAAGTGACCAAGGGGGGACAGGTACAGGATGAAGAGGAGGGGGCCAAGAACTGAACCTTGGGGGACACCTTGGGGGAGGGGAGCAGTGTGGGATTTGCAGTTATTGATGGAGATGAACTGGCGTCTGTCAGAGAGGTATGATTTGATCCAAGAGAGGGCAGTGCCGGTAATGTTAAAGGTGGTTTCAAGTCGGGTGAGGAGGATGGTGTGATCGATGGTGTCAAAGGCGGCGCTGAGGTCGAGGAGGATGAGAATGTTGAGGTTGCCAGCGTCAGAGGAGAGGAGAAGGTCGTTGGTGATTTTGAGGAGAGCAGTTTCAGTACTGTGGTTAGAGCGGATTCCGGATTGGAATGTTTCATACAGGTTATTGGCAGAGAGGTGATGTTTGAGTTGAGTGGCTACAGCGCGTTCCAAAACTTTTGACAGAAAGGGTAGGTTGGAGATGGGTCTGAAGTTGTTTAGGGTGTCAGGGTTGAGTCCAGGTTTTTTCAGAATGTGGGTAACAGCAGCAATTTTGAGGGATGGTGGGACGATGCCTGTAGACAGGGAGGAGTTTATTGTTGCAGTGATAAGTGGAGAGAGCAGGAAGGGAGGCCTTGACAAAGCTGGAGGGGATGGGGTCAAGAGTGCAGGTGGCAGTTTTCATTCCTATGAGGAGTTCAGAGAGGTCAGTAGGGGAGACTGGGGAGAACTGAGACAGGGGTTGGCAGGATAAGGGGGGGCAGGTGGTTTGAGGGGGAGCAGGTGCGGTGGTGGTTAAGCTGCTGTAGATGTTGTCAATTTTGCTTTGGAAGAATGAAAGGAAGGAGATGCAGTTGTCTACTGTGAATGACTGGGTGGTGGTGTCCAGGGGGCTGAGGAGTTTGTTTATTGTAGAGAAGAGTGCTTTTGGGTTTCCAGAGCCAGAGTGGATAATTTGAGAGTAGTAGGTGGAGAGGGCATCTTTGTAGTGTTGTAGGTGGTCCTTGTAGGCTTGGGAGTGAATTGTGAGACCTGATTTATTGCGGAGTCTTTCAAGTTGGCGAGCACGAGATTTCATCAGGCAGAGTTCAGGGGTAAACTAGGGAGCAGAATGGGTGAAAGAAACTGTTTTGGTTTTTATAGGCGCAAGCTGGTCAAGGCAGGAGGAGAGAGTGTGGTTGTAGTAGTCAGTGAGGTCAGAAGTGGTGTGGAGGTCAACGAAGGGAGAAGTGGACATTTTTTCAGAGAGGGTGGATGAGAATGAGGTAGGTGAAAGAGCGTTTAGCTTACGGAAGTTGATAGTGCGATAATGCCTTGGTGCTGGGGTGGGGATGTTGATGGTCATAGTGATGGCTAAGTGGTCAGAGAGGGTGAGGTCAGAGAAGGAGAGATGGTGCAAAATTAATCCAGTAGAGCAGACAAGGTCCAGAATGTGACCACGGTTATTTTTTTTTTTATTTTTTTTTTTTTTTTGTTGTATACAAGATCGAGGCTCGTGAAAGAGCGAAAATTAATCACACAGAAAGACAAACAGACACATAAAACAAATAACATCGGGAGCGGTAGACAAGATGGGGAGAGAGGGGGAAGGACACAAACACAACATTTGAGAGCAGGGACCGAGAGACATGGAGACATCGAGAGATCTGTGGGAGGGAGAGGGCTTTGGGGGGGAGGCATGTGAAGGGGGGAGGCATGTGAAGGGGGGGAGGCATGTGAAGGGGGGGGGGGGGTGGGAGAGGTATAAACATATGGACACTGCCAGGATTTCCAGGAAATAAGTTGGAATTTCAAACAAGGTGGATCTGGGGTGAATTAGTGGGGGTAGAAAAGATCAAGGTTATGGATGGGGGAGATAAGAGATGGTGGTGACAAACAGACACATAAAACAAATAACATCGGGAGCGGTAGACAAGATGGGGAGAGAGGGGGAAGGACACAAACACAACATTTGAGAGCAGGGACCGAGAGACATGGAGACATCGAGAGATCTGTGGGAGGGAGAGGGCTTTGGGGGGGAGGCATGTGAAGGGGGGAGGCATGTGAAGGGGGGGAGGCATGTGAAGGGGGGGGGGTGGGAGAGGTATAAACATATGGACACTGCCAGGATTTCCAGGAAATAAGTTGGAATTTCAAACAAGGTGGATCTGGGGTGAATTAGTGGGGGTAGAAAAGATCAAGGTTATGGATGGGGGAAGATAAGAGATGGTGGTGAACAGCTGTTTTAAAGACCTGGAGGGAGGAGAGGGATTGAAGGGAGTGTGGGAGTTTGTTCCACAGGCGGGAGAAAAGAGGAATGAAAGAGTGGAGGTGAGCAGAGAGCCGAGATTTCGGCAGTTTAACCATCAGAGGGTTGCTGGCAGATCTTGTGCGACCTGTAGGAATATTTGGGGGACAGAGCACGGAGAGAGCTGGGGGAGCAAGGCCGGAGAGGAGTCGGTAGAAGACAGAAAGACCACCTACCTGCCTGCGGTGAGTGAGTGAAAGGCCCACAGAGATAGCTTCATCGCGGGAGATTCCAATGATTTTGAAAGCTTTGGATTCAACAGCGTGAAGCCGAGCCAGGTGTGAGGCAGGAGCACCAGCCCATAGGGGAGAACAGTATTCCATTGAGCTCCGGATGAAAGCCTTGTATGTGGTGAGGAGCTCAGGTGTGCCGAGGAAGGACTTCGCACGACGGAGGATGCCCAGTCGGCGACTGGCTTTGGAGGCCAGCTTGGAAATGTGGTTTTCCCAAGAAAGATCATGGCAGATAGTGAGACCCAAAAGCTTGAGTGACAGAACTTCTTGGAGAGGATTGTTGAGAAAGTAGATGGGAGGGTTGTCCAGTCGATCTTTCCGGAGAGACATAGTAAGAGAGTGAGATTTGGCAGGATTGAAAGACATGTTCCACTTGTTTGACCAGTCTGTGATTTTGTCCAGGTCTTCAGAGAGTGAGGAGGCTGCAGACTGCCTATCTGAGGGAAGAGGAATGGAGCGGCAGAGAGTGGAGTCATCAGCAAAGAGATAGAGAGGATTTTCCAGAGAGTCAGAGAGATCATTGATAAAGACCAGAAAATGGGTAGGAAAGTTGACATGTTGAGTGAGGTTAAAGCAGGTGAGTAAATCAGTGAAGTCGGTGGTTATTGTGGAGTCAGTGGAGTCCATGTGGATATTGAAATCACCAAGGAGGATTGAGGGGGAGAGGGAACATAGCTGGGTCAGAAAGTAGGAGAAGTCAGACAGGAATGATGGGTGTGGTTTGGGAGGGCGGTAGACGACAGCCATGACTGACTGTGTGTGACCAGAGAGTTTAAAAGCCAGGTGTTCAAATGATGGAGCAGATGAGATGGAGATGAGGTTGGTCTTGATGTCCTGTCGGTGAATTACGGCAATTCCACCACCTCGGCCCTCCGAGCGTGGTTTATTTATGTAAGAATATCCATTGGGTGTAGTGAGGTTGAGTGCGAAGTAGTCCAGAGGTTGTTGCCAGGTTTCAGTGAGACAGAGAAAGTCCAGTTTATGTTCCAGAATATAGTCGTTCAGGATGAGGCTTTTGTTGTTGAGGGACCGGGTATTGCACAGGGTGAGCTTGATGTTGCTTTGTACAGTGGGGATGAACTCAGGTGATTTAGCTCGGGTTTGCAGACAGGAGGTGCGATCGTGTGCATTGCTGTGACCAGGTGCGCTGGGACGATGAGTGGGAGTGCGCTGAGGCGACCAGAGTACCGGAATGAAGTCAGCTGTTTGTAAGTAAACAAACTTACGACTGGAGCCTCTATGAATGTATCTGGGTCGTCGCAGGAGTCCGTGTTATTTGATTGCAGAGATGCATGATGGGGTGGAGTGAGTATTGAGCAGTAGAAGCCTTGCGGCGGAGTACCTTAGAGCCATGCCAGGCAGGAGCGAAGGGACGAGTAAGAGGCCAAGGTCGAGGAGGACGAGTAGGCCTTGCCGCAGCAGCAAACGACCGCAGCCGCTAATCAAGACAGCAAAGGCCACAGCGGCAAACGGCCGCAGCCGCAAGCCAAGACAACAAAGGCCGCAGCGGCAAACAGCCGCAGCCGTAAACAACGGCCACAAACAATGGGAGCGGGCCTGAGGAAACAGTGGAAGAGCCGGGCAGGCGAAGCCAGGAGCAGAGCCAGGACCGAGCAGAGGGCAGACCCAACGGCCAAAAAGCCGCCACGGCCACCAGAAAAGAAGACTATATAGAATGACCCAGTCGGAGAAGTGGCGAACAAGTAACGCCAGCGTCCTCTCCAGACCGGACCGGAAGCCAATTACATGAAGATGTAATTCATCTGTTAAACCAAAACCATATGAGAGGAGATGAGTGGAGATGTGGTTTGAGAGGAGATGAGAGGAGATTATGAGAGGAGATGCGCTGAGTGCAGAATACGGAGATCCCAGTTGAGTTATGAGTTGGAGTTCGGAGTTATGAGATGAGTTGCACAGCCCATGGAAGCAGTTGAGTTACGAGAGGAGACGCGCTGAGTTGAGTTGAGTTGAGTTCAGAAGGAGATGCACATAACCCCGTTGTACACGAACTTGCCCTGCTCCCCGCGCTCCTCGCAGTATTAATCGCGCTGTAAAAGACGACCCGCGCCGGGTCACAGACGCGCGATATTTCCTCTTGCCTGCCTTTGCCTGATACGCGCCGCGAGGATTTTCCTTCCTGCCTGCTTTCGCCGGGATACGTACTGTGACCGCCAGAGGGCCACGCCGGGTGAACTATTCCTGGAGCGACCGAAGCAGGCGCGTTCGGCATGCGAACATTCTTCTTCCATTTCCCCATGTGAGGGATCGGGCCCGTGTCTGGGGTATTAGTTATGATTGATTAAGTCTGCCCTGTGTCCCTTTCCTTTCCTTCAAATTCCTGTAAATAGTGTAAATAAACCTGTTATTCCTTCTGATTCGATCGTTTCATCATTTCCATCATTGGTCTCGCATGGTACGAATTAGATCGCTCTAATCGGGTTATATAGGAAGGTAACAGCACAAGTCACGTGGTACGCAATCCACTCGGGTGTACTCAATCACGCGTGGTTCGTGCGAGACCTGATCCCCGCTTCTGCTGCGGCGTGGGTACTCAAGGTACGTGTGAAATTGTCCCAAAACCCTTTTCCACGTCTGCCTGGAAGTGGCGACTCGGTCTCGCGGTTTTGAAGACCCAGAGGGAAAAAGGGGTTAATCTCCCCTTTGTAACGGGAACGGGCTTCAAAAAACCGCAACAATACCTTTAGTTAGTGCAGTATACTGTTTATTCTACCAGGCATTTTTTTTATCTGTGCTTTATGGTGAGTTATGTTGTAACATCCGCTGCCGCTTCCTTGATCTGCGGGCGAGGTAATATTCTTCCAAGCTCTCCACGTTTTGTTCGCTCCGTGTTTGGAGCCTAGTCCCTCGAGGCTTCCCCCTCGCTTCGGTGGTCGTTTGTTGTCTATTTACTTTCGTTCTCTCACTGTATTGCTCTTTTCTTTGTCTTTATTTTCACCCCATACTTCCCCCGAACATCTTACCTTTTGTTTTGTCTTAATAGAATAATACAATATATATATATATATATATATATATATATATATATACTAGCTGAGGTACCCGGCTTCGCCCGGGTTGAATAAGAATAATACAAATATATGATGAAAAGAACATGTATATTTTAGAGCAATATCACAGTACATTTCCTACATGACGTTTTGTCAATTTTCAATTTCTCAAAACCTCTTGGGATACAACATTTCTGGTTTTCTTACTTGGTGCCAAGACATAATAGTCTGGGATCCGAGGCCTGGAAATGTGTAAAAAAGTGATTTTGAAGTGACACACCTGCTATAAAATGTTTGACCCCTAGATCATGTCTGTGGAGGTGTTAGCCACCAGAAAAGTGACTTTAGCAAGGTAGTTTGGATTGCGCGAATTCTGTAAGGACGTTTTTTTAACTTGGGGCGTCAACTGTAAAAAAGCAAGAAATTTAGGGGTAGGGGAAATTCAATTGACCATATATCCCATAATACAGGGGTGAGTGCAACAAATTACCACTCATTCTTTTTGTTATAAAGTTGGCTTTTATATGAAACATTCAACGTGATTGGACCATCCATGAGGTCAGCAGAGGTCAAAAGGTCACGGAAAGTGGGTTAAGCTGAAAATTTAGCTCCTTTATCAAATAATTCACATATGTATATGTCACAATATGTTCTTTGCATCCCTCTACTGTTTCTGGCCTATATTGATCGTAATAGTGATGGTTTACTGTGGTGGTTGATGCTTTTCATCTTTTGTGTGGTGCTAGTGATTATTATGCTACATTTGTTTCAGCAACTTGCTTCACTCTTGCTGATCTTTATGATTACCATCGATCTTCAGCCTCCCTAGCTGGAGCAAGCTTCCTTCTTGTCAATTATTATTTACCACTCAACCAACGACATATCGAAATTCCCGTGTGGAAGCACTGAATGACATATCGAAAGTGAAACCGGTAGCCATATTCCTTTTTCTGTCAGGAGCTGAATGGAATGCTGATTCCCATCCAAAAACCATAAAGTAAGAGCGAAATATGAACTTAGAATCGTTAGATAAGAACATTATATAGTTAGGAATATTTTGTACATATTTTCCTGTCATTCAAGCAATTATCGGTTTACTAGCGTTCGAGGGAAAAGTATAGGTAAATTTGACTAGTTTCCTCATTGAATCTTGAAATGTTATAACGTTGTGAAATCATGATATTTACGAATCTAATATATTTCACAGTCGACCCTGATTTACTACACGTGATGGTGTTGATTGGTTTTGTGTGGCGTGGGGAATATGTTTCATTCTGGCCTGGCACCAGGTTCGCCCGAAGATTCGCCTGATGCGAATACAACATTATTAATTTTGTTCCATTTGTGGATTGTATGAAGTCTTAGAGTGTCTTTTTATTTCTTACAGGTGCTGACCCCTGGCGTATAAAGATGGAACCTGTGGCTGTGATAGCTGGTAAAGGAAACAAACGCAAACTCTCTTCTAGTGTAAGTGACTATTCGAAATGTATCGTCTGCCAAAGTACAACAGATGATCAGGGACCTCTGTATAACCTGACGAAGAGAGGGTTCACAACATTCAAGAACGCGGTGGAAATAAGGAAGGATGACGTTTACAGCAGAGTGTGGGACGATCTGCAGAATCAGGACCAATTTCTTTCAAAAGGACCAATGTGTCACGAAAAATGCCGCAGTAGTTACACCCTCAAACGGACTTTGGACAATCTAGTATCCGCCAATTGGTTTAAAGCCGAGCAAGGAGAAACATCAGGTGAACGGGAGGGCAGGAGGAGTTTAACGGACTTTAAGGCAGTGTGTTTCCTGTGTGAAAGGGAACGCGATTCCAAAGGTGATAGGACATTAACTTTAGTCAGCACAGTTGACAGGCAGAAGTCAATCCATGATAAGGCAAAGGTGTTGAGGGATGAGGCGGTCCTTTTGAAAATTTAGGGCCATGGTGATTATTGTCTTGACCTCATAGCTAACGATTTCCGCTATCACTTGAGGTGTATGAACAATTTCATGAACAGACGATGTAAAGCTTCGGAACAGACGTGACAGTAAAGGTGTCACTGAATATGACAAAGGCTTCCAAATGCTTGTTTCAGAAATTTCACCTGGACTTCTTATTAACAAGCATGTCTACCACCTTGGCCAGCTGACCAATAGATTTACGGAACTTCTCTCACAACAGGATGTAGTCAGTAAGAAACCCTACAGAACTGATAGGTTGAAAAAGCGATTGTTGAAGCACTTTGAGTCTGACATTCAGGTCATCACATTGAAGGGTAGAGATACGTTAATATGTACATCTTCTTTGACCGTCAAAGAGCTCTGTGATGAAGTAGTCTCTCTGCAGACTGAATTAGATGAGTGTGAGCTTCTTCCAGATGACGAGGAAGAGGAGGTACTGCTCACAAACGTGTCAAACAGTTCATACCACGTGGCAAAACACTTGAGGGCTGAAGTGAAAAAATTCGGAAAGGTAGGGTGTGCAATCCCAGTCAGTGATGAAATTGAAATCTCATATGAAGGTGCCTCTAGTCAAGTCCCGGTCGACTTGTACAATCACTTGGCATGGTTACTAACAGAGGGAGATGAGTGTCTCGGTGAAGATGGCAAAGTCGAGCTTACCAAAGATGATGAAGAGAAGGTACTGAATTTGGCACAGGACATTGTAGGATGTCTTAGCAGGCAGCCACTTCCCAAACACATCGGTGTTGCCCTACATATTCTGAAGCAAACATGTAGTAAAAACCTTGTGACAATGATTAACAAATTTGGACACTGCATCAGTTATCCCACTGCTCAGCGACACATGACAACAGCCGCCAATGATGTTTCTGAATGAGAAGAAAGGGAAGGGTTGTTCATTCCAACAAACATCACACCAGGACACTTTACCCACTACGCATTGGATAACTTAAACTTCCATTCAGAGACACAAGATGGTGGTAGTTTTGATGCTACAACAAATATAATTTATCAGTACACATTTGAGGGAGAAGGAAGTGGGGGCAGTGCCCCTTAAGAAAACCAGGAAACTGACTATCGTTGAACCAGACAAATTCGTTCCAGTAAGTAGTAAACTGACACTGAAGGACAGAAGACAGGCTAGGTCATTACGTGATATTGAACTTCCTCATGATGACAAGGGGGAAGCCTGCTTTCTAGCTGACAAGAACATCGTTTGGTTCCTACTGAGGATGTGTCCAACACAGTTGATGACGGGTGAAAACGACAAGGACACTGGTAGCCTGACACGGAGCAGCTTCTTTGAATACAGTTCTGGGCAACATACAGAGAAAACAAAGATTGGTTATGGACCATTGCTTCCACAAAACCCAACCAACGCAGATGTAGTCCAGACCTCATTGGACTACTTTGTCTCCTTGAGTCTTAAGATGGGTCAGGCTAGGACGGTGGTGACTTGTGACCAGGCGATATATGACATAGTAAAGGGGTTGTTTCGGAAGGAATCGGAAAAGTACAAAGATGTTATTGTTCGACTTTGAGGATTCCATATTGCCCAGAACTTCTTGGGATCTATTGGATTTTTCATAATGGAGAGTGGCATAGAGGACATTCTGGTTTCTAGTGATATCTGTGGTCGAGGTACAGCCAATAAAGTCATGGCAGGAAAAGATTATTATAAGATGGTCCGTTATCATTCATGGTTGAGTGAGGCATTGTTCATGCTGAAGTGGGAGGCATTTGAGAAATGGCTGTTGTTCGAGAAGACTGAGGAGACACTTTCTTTGCTTTCGTCTCTGCTTGAAAGTCTTAGAAATGCCTTTGACAGGAAAGAGAAGGACGAATTTGCTGCACTCATGAAGGAAGTCATGAAATGCCTAGAGTCACTGGAGTCGCTCTGGGGAGATTTTGAGAAAGGATTAGGAGTGACAGCCCATCTTTGGAGCATGTACATAGACATGGTGCTTATCCTAAGGCGTTACATCCATGCTGAGAGAGCTGGGCTGTGGCAACAGCACTTACAAGAGGTACAGAATATGCTACCCTATACCATTGCTTCTGGCCATAGTAAGTACATGTCCTGCCTTCCGATCTATCTCAGTGAGATGCAAAAGCTTCCAGAAACAGCACCAGAAGTGCACGAGGAGTTTGCAGCTGGCAAATTCACAGTTCACCAGACTGCAGGAGACTTTAATGGTGTGTGGACAAACCTTGCCCTTGAACAGACCTACAATAGGGAAGGCAAAACAAGCCTCTTTAAGGGTATAACACAGTCTGAATCAGCACGAGAAAAGTACATCAAGGCTCTACCGTTCATGACCTCTGTCTCTGAAAGTGTAAAACAGATGGCACACATGGCCTCGCCGCAATCTGACCACCACGAGAAGCTGAGGAAAGACGACATGGAAGCCGTGTTGCAGATCAAATGGACCGTGGAAGGGAAGATGCAAAACCCATTCGATCCTTCACTTGTGACAGATAAACTAATGAACATATCCACAGGTCAGATTCTTGCAGCAACTACCCTGGTAGCTGCCAAACGTCTAGGCTTGGAGGCAATGGATGCTGCCATGACGATGAATGCAGACAAGATTGTCCAACCGAAGATAGAAACATTCGCCACGCATCTGAAGAAAAGTAAGAAAAAGATGGACACTGTGAAAGAAGTCATCAGAGAGGAGAGTGCAGTGACAAGGGCACTTTGTTTCGCACAGGACCTGAGTGATGAGGCACGGACTGAGGCATTTAGTTACGAATGGCTTGAGTACCCTCCCTCGTTGTTTGAGCCAGAGAAGGATGGATTTTCCATGCGCAAAGGTTGCAAATCCAACTATCTATCCACTCTACAGGCAGAGGTTGCCGAGTCATGGGAACCATTGAAAGAGTTGCCTCCTTCTGCATCTGATGCAGTTTATGTAGTCGATGCAATGGCATTCATCCAGCGGTTCAACACACTTGGTTCGAGTACATTTGACCAACTTCAGGAAAGGTACAGGAACAAACTCTTGAACATGAAACCCAGACATTGCACTGAAGTGCATTTCGTGGGCGATCAATATGATTTTGGGTTAAAGAGTCTAAAAGGGGATGAACGCCAGAGACGGGAGTCAAATACTAACTTGCCAGAGTT
This sequence comes from Myxine glutinosa, assembly GCF_964187855.1. Taxonomy (NCBI): domain Eukaryota; kingdom Metazoa; phylum Chordata; class Myxini; order Myxiniformes; family Myxinidae; genus Myxine; species Myxine glutinosa. The sequence continues at coordinate 187,861,207 of NC_136266.1, forward strand.
TGTTCCAGCGGACATCATGAAAATCCCTGATTGGAACACATTCCTGTCAAACCCTTGTAACAAGACCAATCTGCTGTCGTATCTTGCTTCACGTTGGTCCCAGGAGTCATCCTGGCCTGATGGCTTCTGCCTGGTCCTTGGGGTCAACGCCCAGGCAACTCGTGTGACGCAGACGGAACATACCAATGTTGATGAGCTGTACTGCCCTAACCACGAGGAGGCGAACACCAGAATCTTTGCTCACATTGCTAGCTGTGACAACAGCGTAGTTGTCATTCAGGCTACAGATACAGATATCATCGTCTTGTCAATGTATCATTTCCCTCGGTTGACAAACGTTGTTGAGTTATGGGTGGAAAAGGATGATCTGTTCCTCCCCATCCATGACTTGGTGAATGAGTTGGCCAAAGCAGTTGGAAAGGACGTATTGGCACTCACAGACACACTGCTCATCTCCTACATTCTGTCAGGTTGTGATTCGGTGAGCTATCCTTTCAAACGGGGTAAGAAGAGAGCAGTGAAAGTCGCACTCCAGCATGTTGACAAACAGCCAGCGTTGTCCAATTTCATCCGACATGAATCCGGACCTTCTGCACATGATCAGGTGATAACTGAAGCACGAAGCTTCTTTTGTGATCTCTACGGCAAGCCAGGGTATTCATCCCTGGATAAGCTCCGCGCCCACTTGTTTGCATCTAGCAAACTAGATCTGCGCTCCCTTCCTCCAACAGAAGATGCTTTTCACTTCCACATTCTCAGGAGCCTTTGTCAGATCAGCTTATACAAGCAAGCTTCACTCAGCAATCCAGTGCTTCTTCCACCTGAAGAGTATGGCAGGAGTGTGGATGGTGACAGGTTAATTCCTGTCATGAAGAGCAAGCCATCAAAGCCTTCTGCTGCGAAGTTGAAGTACTGCAAATGTAAGAAGAAACCGAACTGCCTGAGGAATTGCCCTTGTGCGAAAGCTGGAGTACCATGCATCATTGCATGTGCCTGCAATGGCGACAGAGAAAAATGTGGACGGCTTCTGACTGATGACGGTGATGATGATGAGTAAATAGAGGTAATGACACTTTTCCAGACAGTATGTGGTATGACTTGTCGTTTTAAAACATGTTGAAGAGTACCGTGCAAATAGATAGTGTGAATGCCCGATTTTGGTGATTTTTTAAAAGTTATGCAAATCTAAAGTGACATACATGCCAGTAAGTTAAGTTCAGTCGGGGCATTTCTTTCCCAAAAACATCAGAGGGGTACAAACAACATATTTTGGGTGTAAAGGTTTGGCTAGATTGAGCTTGAAGTATGAAAAATGTGATTTTATTTACGAAAGGAGCTAAACTTTTAGCTTCACCCACTTTCCGTGACCTTTTGACCTCTGCTGACCACATGGATGGTCCAATCACGTTGATTCATGTTTCATATAAAAGCCAACTTTATAACAAAAAGAATGAGTGGTAATTTGTTGCACTCACCCCTGTATTATGGGATATATGGTCAATTGAATTTCCCCTACCCCTAAATTTCTTGCTTTTTTACAGTTGACGCCCCAAGTTTTAAAATGTCCCTACAGAATTCGCGCAATCCAAACTACCTTGCTAAGGTCACTTTTCTGGTGGCTAACACCCCCACAGACATGATCTAGGGGTCAAACATTTTATAGCAGGGGTGTCACTTCAAAATCAAATTTTGAGGTCTCGGATCCCAGACTATAAAGATTGCTTGGTTTTCCAACCCTCGAGCAGCCCACGTACAGCTGGCCATGGGAAGTACCCGGCATTGCCGGGCGGGGGAAGGGAGGGGAGGAGGAAGGGGAGGGGAGGGGAACGGGGGGGAGGGGAGGAGAGGGTGGGGAAGGGAGAAGAGGGGGGGAGGGGAGAAGAGGGGGGAGGGGAGAAGAGGGGGGGAGGGGAGAAGAGGGGGGGAGGGGAGAAGAGGGGGGAGGGGAGAAGAGGAGGGAGGGGGAGGAGGAGAGGAGAGGAGGGAGGGGGAGGAGGAGAGGGGAGAGGGGGAGGGGGGAGGAGGACGAGGGGAGGTGATGGGGAGGGAGGGGAGGGGGAGGGGTGAGGGGAGGGGAGGGGGGAGGGG